>NW_027552286.1:0-31548 GCF_045843805.1 Urocitellus parryii
TCACTCTGTTTTCTCCTATATGGATACATGTAGTTGGAACTCTAAATCAAACACGGTTTGTGCTAGCTCTTTGAAACTTGGCACAATAATCTAGTTCCAATTTCTATCGCTATGGGTTGTGTGCTATTGAAGTAGCCCCAAGCAGAGACTGACGAGAATCACTTTCATTGAAAGGGGTTGCCAGGCTTCCAAAAAACTGCGAGTTTCCTGAAATCTCAGCAAACATTTTTTCACTCAGTCTTGATGATACTTCCATTTAATGATCAGTACACCAATCCCACTTGGCTCACCAAATTTCGTTCTTCTAGGTTAAACCATTCCTTTGCAGTAACCGTTTTCATGTTTAGGTTTCACTCTGTTTTCTCCTATATGGATACATGTAGTTGGAATTCTAAATCAAACACGGTTTGTGCTAGCTCTTTGAAACTTGGCACAATAATGTAGTTCCAAGTTCTATCGCTATGGTTTGTGTGCTATTGAAGTAGCCCCAAGCAGAGTCTGACGAGAATCCCTTTCATTGAAAGGGGGTTGGCAAGCTTCCAAAAAACTACGAGTTTCCTGAAATCTCAGCAAACATTTTTTCACCCAATCTTGATGATACTTCCATTTAATGATCAGTACACCAATCCCACTTGACTCACCAAATTTCGTTCTTCTAGGTTAAAGCGTTCCTTTGCAGTAACCGTTTTCATGTTTAGATTTCACTCTGTTTTCTCCTATATGGATACATGTAGTTGGAACTCTAAATCAAACACGGTTTGTGCTAGCTCTTTGAAACTTGGCACAATAATGTAGTTCCAACTTCTATTGCTATGGTTTGTGTGCTATTGAAGTAGCCCCAAGCAGAGACTGACGAGAATCCCTTTCATTGAAAGGGGTTGCCAAGCTTCCAAAATACTACGAGTTTCCTGAAATCTCAGCAAACTTTTTTTCACCCAATATTGATGATACTTGCAGGTAGTGATCAGTACACGAATCTCACTTGGCTCACTAAATTTCTTTCTTCTAGGTTGAACCGTTCCTTTGCAGTAACCGTTTTCATGTTTAGGTTTCACTCTGTTTTCTCCTATATGGATACATGTAGTTGGAACTCTAAATCAAACACGGTTTGTGCTAGCTCTTTGAAACTTGGCACAATAATGTAGTTCCAAGTTCTATCGCTATGGTTTGTGTGCTATTGAAGTAGCCCCAAGCAGAGACTGACGAGAATCCCTTTCATTGAAAGGGGTTGGCAAGCTTCCAAAAAACTACGAGTTTCCAAAAATCTCAGCAAACATTTTTTCACCCAATCTTGATGATACTTCCATTTAATGATCAGTACACCAATCCCACTTGGCTCACCAAATTTCGTTCTTCTAGGTTAAACCGTTCCTTTGCAGTAACCGTTTTCATGTTTAGATTTCACTCTGTTTTCTCCTATATGGATACATGTAGTTGGAACTCTAAATCAAACACGGTTTGTGCTAGCTCTTTGAAACTTGGCACAATAATGTAGTTCCAAGTTCTGTTGCTATGGTTTGTGTGCTATTGAAGTAGCCCCAAGCAGAGACTGACGAGAATCCCTTTCATAGAAAGGGGTTGGCAAGCTTCCAAAAAACTACGAGTTTCCTGAGATCTCAGCAAATATTTTTTCACAAAATCTTGATGATACTTCCATTTAATGATCAGTACACCAATCCCACTTGGCTCACCAAATTTCGTTCTTCTAGGTTAAACCGTTCCTTTGCAGTAACCGTTTTCATGTTTAGGTTTCACTCTGTTTTCTCCTATATGGATACATGTAGTTGGAACTCTAAATCAAACACGGTTTGTGCTAGCTCTTTGAAACTTGGCACAATAATCTAGTTCCAAGTTCCATCGCTAGGGGTTGTGTGCTATTGAAGTAGCCCCAAGCAGAGACTGACGAGAATCACTTTCATTGAAAGGGGTTGCCAGGCTTCCAAAAAACTGCGAGTTTCCTGAAATCTCAGCAAACATTTTTTCACTCAGTCTTGATGATACTTCCATTTAATGATCAGTACACCAATCCCACTTGGCTCACCAAATTTCGTTCTTCTAGGTTAAACCGTTCCTTTGCAGTAACCGTTTTCATGTTTAGGTTTCACTCTGTTTTCTCCTATATGGATACATGTAGTTGGAACTCTAAATCAAACACGGTTTGTGCTAGCTCTTTGAAACTTGGCACAATAATGTAGTTCCAAGTTCTATCGCTATGGTTTGTGTGCTATTGAAGTAGCCCCAAGCAGAGACTGACGAGAATCCCTTTCATAGAAAGGGGTTGCCAAGCTTCCAAAAAACTACGAGTTTCCTGAAATCTCAGCAAACATTTTTTCACCCAATCTTGATGATACTTGCAGGTAGTGATCAGTACACGAATCTCACTTGGCTCACTAAATTTCGTTCTTCTAGGTTGAACCGCTCCTTTGCAGTAACCGTTTTCATGTTTAGGTTTAACTCTGTTTTCTCCTATATGGATACATGTAGTTGGAACTCTAAATCAAACACGGTTTGTGCTAGCTCTTTGAAACTTGGCACAATAATGTAGTTCCAAGTTCTATCGCTATGGTTTGTGTGCTATTGAAGTAGCCCCAAGCAGAGACTGACGAGAATCCCTTTCATTGAAAGGGGTTGGCAAGCTTCCAAAAAACTACGAGTTTCCTGAAATCTCAGCAAATATTTTTTCACAAAATCTTGATGATACTTCCATTTAATGATCAGTACACCAATCCAACTTGGCTCACCAAATTTCGTTCTTCTAGGTTAAACCGTTCCTTTGCAGTAACCGTTTTCATGTGTAGGTTTCACTCTGTTTTCTCCTATATGGATACATGTAGTTGGAACTCTAAATCAAACACGGTTTGTGCTAGCTCTTTGAAACTTGGCACAATAATCTAGTTCCAATTTCTATCGCTATGGGTTGTGTGCTATTGAAGTAGCCCCAAGCAGAGACTGACGAGAATCACTTTCATTGAAAGGGGTTGCCAGGCTTCCAAAAAACTGCGAGTTTCCTGAAATCTCAGCAAACATTTTTTCACTCAGTCTTGATGATACTTCCATTTAATGATCAGTACACCAATCCCACTTGGCTCACCAAATTTCGTTCTTCTAGGTTAAACCGTTCCTTTGCAGTAACCGTTTTCATGTTTAGGTTTCACTCTGTTTTCTCCTATATGGATACATGTAGTTGGAACTCTAAATCAAACACGGTTTGTGCTAGTTCTTTGAAACTTGGCACAATAATGTAGTTCCAAGTTCTGTTGCTATGGTTTGTGTGCTATTGAAGTAGCCCCAAGCAGAGACTGACGAGAATCCCTTTCATAGAAAGGGGTTGCCAAGCTTCCAAAAAACTACGAGTTTCCTGAAATCTCAGCAAACATTTTTTCACCCAATCTTGATGATACTTGCAGGTAGTGATCAGTACACGAATCTCACTTGGCTCACTAAATTTCGTTCATCTAGGTTAAACTGTTCCTTTGCAGTAACCATTTTCATGTTTAGGTTTCACTCTGTTTTCTCCTAGAAGGATACATGTAGTTGGAACACTAAATCAAACACGGTTTGCGCTAGCTCTTTGAAACTTGGCACAATAATGTAGTTCCAAGTTCTATCGCTATGCTTTGTGTGCTATTGAAGTAGCCCCAAGCAGAGACTGACGAGAATACCTTTCATTGAAAGGGGTTGGCAAGCTTCCAAAAAAATACGAGTTTCCTGAAATCTCAGCAAACATTTTTTCACCCAATATTGATGATACTTCCATATAATGATCAGTACACCAATCCCACTTGGCTCACCAAATTTCGTTCTTCTAGGTTAAACCGTTCCTTTGCAGTAACCGTTTTCATGTTTAGATTTCACTCTGTTTTCTCCTATATGGATACATGTAGTTGGAACTCTAAATCAAACACGGTTTGTGCTAGCTCTTTGAAACTTGGCACAATAATGTAGTTCCAAGTTCTATCGCTATGGTTTGTGTGCTATTGAAGTAGCCCCAAGCAGAGACTGACGAGAATCCCTTTCATTGAAAGGGGTTGGCAAGCTTCCAAAAAACTACGAGTTTCCTGAAATCTCAGCAAATATTTTTTCACAAAATCTTGATGATACTTCCATTTAATGATCAGTACACCAATCCAACTTGGCTCACCAAATTTCGTTCTTCTAGGTTAAACCGTTCCTTTGCAGTAACCGTTTTCATGTGTAGGTTTCACTCTGTTTTCTCCTATATGGATACATGTAGTTGGAACTCTAAATCAAACACGGTTTGTGCTAGCTCTTTGAAACTTGGCACAATAATGTAGTTCCAATTTCTATCGCTATGGGTTGTGTGCTATTGAAGTAGCCCCAAGCAGAGACTGACGAGAATCACTTTCATTGAAAGGGGTTGCCAGGCTTCCAAAAAACTGCGAGTTTCCTGAAATCTCAGCAAACATTTTTTCACTCAGTCTTGATGATACTTCCATTTAATGATCAGTACACCAATCCCACTTGGCTCACCAAATTTCGTTCTTCTAGGTTAAACCGTTCCTTTGCAGTAACCGTTTTCATGTTTAGGTTTCACTCTGTTTTCTCCTATATGGATACATGTAGTTGGAATTCTAAATCAAACACGGTTTGTGCTAGCTCTTTGAAACTTGGCACAATAATGTAGTTCCAAGTTCTATCGCTATGGTTTGTGTGCTATTGAAGTAGCCCCAAGCAGAGACTGACGAGAATCCCTTTCATTGAAAGGGGTTGGCAAGCTTCCAAAAAACTACGAGTTTCCTGAAATCTCAGCAAATATTTTTTCACAAAATCTTGATGATACTTCCATTTAATGATCAGTACACCAATCCCACTTGGCTCACCAAATTTCGTTCTTCTAGGTTAAACCGTTCCTTTGCAGTAACCATTTTCATGTTTAGATTTCACTCTGTTTTCTCCTATATTAATACATGTAGTTGGAACTCTAAATCAAACACGGTTTGTGCTAGCTCTTTGAAACTTGGCACAATAATGTAGTTCCAACTTCTATTGCTATGGTTTGTGTGCTATTGAAGTAGCCCCAAGCAGAGACTGACGAGAATCCCTTTCATTGAAAGGGGTTGCCAAGCTTCCAAAATACTACGAGTTTCCTGAAATCTCAGCAAACTTTTTTTCACCCAATATTGATGATACTTGAGGGAGTGATCAGTACACGAATCTCACTTGGCTCACTAAATTTCGTTCTTCTAGGTTGAACCGTTCCTTTGCAGTAACCGTTTTCATGTTTAGGTTTCACTCTGTTTTCTCCTATATGGATACATGTAGTTGGAACTCTAAATCAAACACGGTTTGTGCTAGCTCTTTGAAACTTGGCACAATAATGTAGTTCCAAGTTCTATCGCTATGGTTTGTGTGCTATTGAAGTAGCCCCAAGCAGAGACTGACGAGAATCCCTTTCATTGAAAGGGGTTGGCAAGCTTCCAAAAAACTACGAGTTTCCAAAAATCTCAGCAAACATTTTTTCACCCAATCTTGATGATACTTCCATTTAATGATCAGTACACCAATCCCACTTGGCTCACCAAATTTCGTTCTTCTAGGTTAAACCGTTCCTTTGCAGTAACCGTTTTCATGTTTAGATTTCACTCTGTTTTCTCCTATATGGATACATGTAGTTGGAACTCTAAATCAACACGGTTTGTGCTAGCTCTTTGAAACTTGGCACAATAATGTAGTTCCAAGTTCTGTTGCTATGGTTTGTGTGCTATTGAAGTAGCCCCAAGCAGAGACTGACGAGAATCCCTTTCATAGAAAGGGGTTGGCAAGCTTCCAAAAAACTACGAGTTTCCTGAAATCTCAGCAAATATTTTTTCACAAAATCTTGATGATACTTCCATTTAATGATCAGTACACCAATCCCACTTGGCTCACCAAATTTCGTTCTTCTAGGTTAAACCGTTCCTTTGCAGTAACCGTTTTCATGTTTAGGTTTCACTCTGTTTTCTCCTATATGGATACATGTAGTTGGAACTCTAAATCAAACACGGTTTGTGCTAGCTCTTTGAAACTTGGCACAATAATGTAGTTCCAAGTTCTATCGCTATGGGTTGTGTGCTATTGAAGTAGCCCCAAGCAGAGACTGACGAGAATCACTTTCATTGAAAGGGGTTGCCAGGCTTCCAAAAAACTGCGAGTTTCCTGAAATCTCAGCAAACATTTTTTCACTCAGTCTTGATGATACTTCCATTTAATGATCAGTACACCAATCCCACTTTGCTTACCAAATTTCGTTCTTCTAGGTTAAACCGTTCCTTTGCAGTAACCGTTTTCATGTTTAGGTTTCACTCTGTTTTCTCCTATATGGATACATGTAGTTGGAACTCTAAATCAAACACGGTTTGTGCTAGCTCTTTGAAACTTGGCACAATAATGTAGTTCCAAGTTCTATCGCTATGGGTTGTGTGCTATTGAAGTAGCCCCAAGCAGAGACTGACGAGAATCCCTTTCATTGAAAGGGGTTGCCAGGCTTCCAACAAACTGCGTGTTTCCTGAAATCTCAGCAAACATTTTTTCACTCAGTCTTGATGATACTTCCATTTAATGATCAGTACACCAATCCCACTTGGCTCACCAAATTTCGTTCCTTCTAGGTTAAACCGTTCCTTTGTAGTAACCGTTTTCATGTTTAGGTTTCACTCTGTTTTCTCCTATATGGATACATGTAGTTGGAACTCTAAATCAAACACGGTTTGTGCTAGCTCTTTGAAACTTGGCACAATAATGTAGTTCCAAGTTCTATCGCTATGGTTTGTGTGCTATTGAAGTAGCCCCAAGCAGAGACTGACGAGAATCCCTTTCATTGAAAGGGATTGCCAAGCTTCCAAAAAACTACGAGTTTCCTGAAATCTCAGCAAACATTTTTCACCCAATCTTGATGATACTTCCATTTAATGATCAGTACACCAATCCCACTTTGCTTACCAAATTTCGTTCTTCTAGATTAAACCATTCCTTTGCAGTAACCGTTTTCATGTTTAGGTTTCACTCTGTTTTCTCCTATATGGATACATGTAGTTGGAACTCTAAATCAAACACGGTTTGTGCTAGCTCTTTGAAACTTGGCACAATAATGTAGTTCCAAGTTCTATCGCTATGGTTTGTGTGCTATTGAAGTAGCCCCAAGCAGAGACTGACGAGAATCCCTTTCATTGAAAGGGGTTTGCAAGCTTCCAAAAAATTACGAGTTTCCTGAAATCTCAGCAAATATTTTTTCACAAAATCTTGATGATACTTCCATTTAATGATCAGTACACCAATCCCACTTGGCTCACCAAATTTCGTTCTTCTAGATTAAACCGTTCCTTTGCAGTAACCGTTTTCATGTTTAGGTTTCACTCTGTTTTCTCCTATATGGATACATGTAGTTGGAACTCTAAATCAAACACGGTTTGTGCTAGCTCTTTGAAACTTGGCACAATAATGTAGTTCCAAGTTCTGTCGCTATGGTTTGTGTGCTATTGAAGTAGCCCCAAGCAGAGACTGACGAGAATCCCTTTCATTGAAAGGGGTTGCCAAGCTTCCAAAAAACTACGAGTTTCCTGAAATCTCAGCAAACATTTCTTCACCCAATCTTGATGATACTTGCAGGTAGTGATCAGTACACGAATCTCACTTGGCTCACTAAATTTCGTTCATCTAGGTTAAACCGTTCCTTTGCAGTAACCATTTTCATGTTTAGGTTTCACTCTGTTTTCTCCTAGACGGATACATGTAGTTGGAACACTAAATCAAACACGGTTTGTGCTAGCTCTTTGAAACGTGGCACAATAATGTAGTTCCAAGTTCTATCGCTATGCTTTGTGTGCTATTGAAGTAGCCCCAAGCAGAGACTGACGAGAATACCTTTCATTGAAAGGGGTTGGCAATCTTCCAAAAACTACGAGTTTCCTGAAATCTCAGCAAACATTTTTTCACCCAATCTTGATGATACTTCCATTTAATGATCAGTACACCAATCCCACTTGGCTCACCAAATTTCGTTCTTCTAGGTTAAACCGTTCCTTTGCAGTAACCGTTTTCATGTTTAGATTTCACTCTGTTTTCTCCTATATGGATACATGTAGTTGGAACTCTAAATCAAACACGGTTTGTGCTAGCTCTTTGAAACTTGGCACAATAATGTAGTTCCAAGTTCTATCGCTATGGTTTGTGTCCTATGGAAGTAGCCCCAAGCAGAGACTGACGAGAATCCCTTTCATAGAAAGGGGTTGCCAAGCTTCCAAAAAACTACGAGTTTCCTGAAATCTCAGCAAACATTTTTCCACCCAATCTTGATGATACTTCCCTTTAATGATCAGTTCACCAATCCCACTTGGCTCACCAAAATTTCGTTCTTCTAGGTTAAACCGTTCCTTTGCAGTAACCGTTTTCATGTTTAGGTTTCACTCTGTTTTCTCCTATATGGATACATGTAGTTGGAACTCTAAATCAAACACGGTTTGTGCTAGCTCTTTGAAACTTGGCACAATAATGTAGTTCCAAGTTCTATCGCTATGGTTTGTGGGCTATTGAAGTAGCCCCAAGCAGAGACTGACGAGAATCCCTTTCATAGAAAGGGGATGCCAAGCTTCCAAAAAACTACGAGTTTCCTGAAATCTCAGCAAACATTTTTTCACCCAATCTTGATGATACTTTCAGGTAGTTTTCAGTACACGAATCTCACTTGGCTCACTAAATTTCCTTCTTCTAGGTTGAACCGTTCCTTTGCAGTAACCGTTTTCATGTTTAGGTTTCACTATGTTTTCTCCTATATGGATACATGTAGTTGGAACTCTAAATCAAACACGGTTTGTGCTAGCTCTTTGAAACTTGGCACAATAATCTAGTTCCAAGTTCTATCGCTATGGGTTGTGTGCTATTGAAGTAGCCCCAAGCAGAGACTGACGAGAATCACTTTCATTGAAAGGGGTTGCCAGGCCTCCAAAAAACTGCGAGTTTCCTGAAATCTCAGCAAACATTTTTTCACTCAGTGTTGATGATACTTCCATTTAATGATCAGTACACCAATCCCACTTGGCTCACCAAATTTCGTTTTTCTAGGTTAAACCGTTCCTTTGCAGTAACCGTTTTCATGTTTAGGTTTCACTCTGTTTTCTCCTATATGGATACATGTAGTTGGAATTCTAAATCAAACACGGTTTGTGTTAGCTCTTTGAAACTTGGCACAATAATGTAGTTCCAAGTTCTATCGCTATGGTTTGTGTGCTATTGAAGTAGCCCCAAGCAGAGACTGACGAGAATCCCTTTCATTGAAAGGGGTTCCCAGGCTTCCAACAACCTGCGAGTTTCCTGAAATCTCAGCAAACATTTTTTCACCCAATCTTGATGATACTTCCATTTAATGATCAGTACACCAATCCCACTTGGCTCACCAAATTTCGTTCTTCTAGGTTAAACCGTTCCTTTGCAGTAACCATTTTCATGTTTAGATTTCACTCTGTTTTCTCCTATATTAATACATGTAGTTGGAACTCTAAATCAAACACGGTTTGTGCTAGCTCTTTGAAACTTGGCACAATAATGTAGTTCCAAGTTCTATCGCTATGGGTTGTGTGCTATTGAAGTAGCCCCAAGCAGAGACTGACGAGAATCACTTTCATTGAAAGGGGTTGCCAGGCTTCCAAAAAACTGCGAGTTTCCTGAAATCTCAGCAAACATTTTTTCACTCAGTCTTGATGATACTTCCATTTAATGATCAGTACACCAATCCCACTTTGCTTACCAAATTTCGTTCTTCTAGGTTAAACCGTTCCTTTGCAGTAACCGTTTTCATGTTTAGGTTTCACACTGTTTTCTCCTATATGGATACATGTAGTTGGAACTCTAAATCAAACACGGTTTGTGCTAGCTCTTTGAAACTTGGCACAATATTGTAGTTCCAAGTTCTATCGCTATGGTTTGTGTGCTATTGAAGTAGCCCCAAGCAGAGACTGACGAGAATCCATTTCATAGAAAGGGGTTGGCAAGCTTCCAAAAAACTACGAGTTTCCTGAAATCTCAGCAAATATTTTTTCACAAAATCTTGATGATACTTCCATTTAATGATCAGTACACCAATCCCACTTGGCTCACCAAATTTCGTTCTTCTAGGTTAAACCGTTCCTTTGCAGTAACCGTTTTCATGTTTAGGTTTCACTCTGTTTTCTCCTATATGGATACATGTAGTTGGAACTCTAAATCAAACACGGTTTGTGCTAGCTCTTTGAAACTTGGCACAATAATATAGTTCCAAGGTCTATCGCTATGGTTTGTGGGCTATTGAAGTAGCCCCAAGCAGAGACTGACGAGAATCCCTTTCATAGAAAGGGGTTGCCAAGCTTCCAAAAAACTACGAGTTTCCAGAAATCTCAGCAAACATTTTTTCACCCAATCTTGATGATACTTGCAGGTAGTGATCAGTACACGAATCTCACTTGGCTCACTAAATTTCGTTCTTCTAGGTTGAACCGCTCCTTTGCAGTAACCGTTTTCATGTTTAGGTTTCACTCTGTTTTCTCCTATATGGATACATGTAGTTGGAACTCTAAATCAAACACGGTTTGTGCTAGCTCTTTGAAACTTGGCACAATAATGTAGTTCCAAGTTCTATCGCTATGGTTTGTGTGCTATTGAAGTAGCCCCAAGCAGAGACTGACGAGAATCCCTTTCATTGAAAGGGGTTGGCAAGCTTCCAAAAAACTACGAGTTTCCTGAAATCTCAGCAAATATTTTTTCACAAAATCTTGATGATACTTCCATTTAATGATCAGTACACCAATCCAACTTGGCTCACCAAATTTCGTTCTTCTAGGTTAAACCGTTCCTTTGCAGTAACCGTTTTCATGTTTAGGTTTCACTCTGTTTTCTCCTATATGGATACATGTAGTTGGAACTCTAAATCAAACACGGTTTGTGCTAGCTCTTTGAAACTTGGCACAATAATCTAGTTCCAATTTCTATCGCTATGGGTTGTGTGCTATTGAAGTAGCCCCAAGCAGAGACTGACGAGAATCACTTTCATTGAAAGGGGTTGCCAGGCTTCCAAAAAACTGCGAGTTTCCTGAAATCTCAGCAAACATTTTTTCACTCAGTCTTGATGATACTTCCATTTAATGATCAGTACACCAATCCCACTTGGCTCACCAAATTTCGTTCTTCTAGGTTAAACCGTTCCTTTGCAGTAACCGTTTTCATGTTTAGGTTTCACTCTGTTTTCTCCTATATGGATACATGTAGTTGGAATTCTAAATCAAACACGGTTTGTGCTAGCTCTTTGAAACTTGGCACAATAATGTAGTTCCAAGTTCTATCGCTATGGTTTGTGTGCTATTGAAGTAGCCCCAAGCAGAGACTGACGAGAATCCCTTTCATTGAAAGGGGTTGGCAAGCTTCCAAAAAACTACGAGTTTCCTGAAATCTCAGCAAACATTTTTTCACCCAATCTTGATGATACTTCCATTTAATGATCAGTACACCAATCCCACTTGGCTCACCAAATTTCGTTCTTCTAGGTTAAACCGTTCCTTTGCAGTAACCATTTTCATGTTTAGATTTCACTCTGTTTTCTCCTATATGGATACATGTAGTTGGAACTCTAAATCAAACACGGTTTGTGCTAGCTCTTTGAAACTTGGCACAATAATGTAGTTCCAAGTTCTATCGCTATGGTTTTTGTGCTATTGAAGTAGCCCCAAGCAGAGACTGACGAGAATCCCTTTCATTGAAAGGGGTTGGCAAGCTTCCAAAAAACTACGAGTTTCCTGAAATCTCAGCAAACATTTTTTCACAAAATCTTGATGATACTTCCATTTAATGATCAGTACACGAATCTCACTTGGCTCACTAAATTTCGTTCTTCTAGGTTGAAACGCTCCTTTGCAGTAACCGTTTTCATGTTTAGGTTTCACTCTGTTTTCTCCTATATGGATACATGTAGTTGGAACTCTAAATCAAACACGGTTTGTGCTAGCTCTTTGAAACTTGGCACAATAATGTAGTTCCAAGTTCTATCGCTATGGTTTTTGTGCTATTGAAGTAGCCCCAAGCAGAGACTGACGAGAATCCCTTTCATTGAAAGGGGTTGGCAAGCTTCCAAAAAACTACGAGTTTCCTGAAATCTCAGCAAATATTTTTTCACAAAATCTTGATGATACTTCCATTTAATGATCAGTACACCAATCCAATTTGGCTCACCAAATTTCGTTCTTCTAGGTTAAACCGTTCCTTTGCAGTAACCGTTTTCATGTTTAGGTTTCACTCTGTTTTCTCTTATGGATACATGTAGTTGGAACTCTAAATCAAACACGGTTTGTGCTAGCTCTTTGCAACTTGGCACAATAATGTAGTTCCAAGTCCTATCGCTATGGGTTGTGTGCTATTGAAGTAGCCCCAAGCAGAGACTGACGAGAATCACTTTCATTGAAAGGGGTTGCCAGGCTTCCAAAAAACTGCGAGTTTCCTGAAAATCCAGCAAACATTTTTTCACTCAGTCTTGATGATACTTCCATTTAATGATCAGTACACCAATCCCACTTGGCTCACCAAATTTCGTTCTTCTAGGTTAAACCGTTCCTTTGCAGTAACCGTTTTCATGTTTAGGTTTCACTCTGTTTTCTCCTATATGGATACATGTAGTTGGAACTCTAAATCAAACACGGTTTGTGATAGCTCTTTGAAACTTGGCACAATAATGTAGTTCCAAGTTCTATCGCTATGGTTTGTGTGCTATTGAAGTAGCCCTAAGCAGTGACTGACGAGAATCACTTTCATTGAAAGGGGTTGCCAGGCTTCCAACAACCTGCGAGTTTCCTGAAATCTCAGCAAACATTTTTTCACTCAGTCTTGATGATACATCCATTTAACGATCAGTACACCAATCCCACTTGGCTCACCAAATTTCCTTCTTCTAGGTTAAACCGTTCCTTTGCAGTAACCGTTTTCATGTTTAGGTTTCACTCTGTTTTCTCCTATATGGATACATGTAGTTGGAACTCTAAATCAAACACGGTTTGTGCTAGCTCTTTGAAACTTGGCACAATAATGTAGTTCCAAGTTCTATCGCTATGGTTTGTGGGCTATTGAAGTAGCCCCAAGCAGAGACTGACGAGAATCCCTTTCATAGAAAGGGGTTGCCAAGCTTCCAAAAAACTACGAGTTTCCTGAAATCTCAGCAAACATTTTTTCACCCAATCTTGATGATACTTTCAGGTAGTTTTCAGTACACGAATCTCACTTGGCTCACTAAATTTCGTTCTTCTAGGTTGAACCGTTCCTTTGCAGTAACCGTTTTCATGTTTAGGTTTCACTCTGTTTTCTCCTATATGGATACATGTAGTTGGAACTCTAAATCAAACACGGTTTGTGCTAGCTCTTTGAAACTTGGCACAATAATGTAGTTCCAAGTTCTATCGCTATGGTTTGTGTGCTATTGAAGTAGCCCCAAGCAGAGACTGACGAGAATCCCTTTCATAGAAGGGGTTGGCAAGCTTCCAAAAAACTACGAGTTTCCTGAAGTTCAGCAAATATTTTTTCACAAAATCTTGATGATACTTCCATTTAATGATCAGTACACCAATCCCACTTGGCTCACCAAATTTCGTTCTTCTAGGTTAAACCGTTCCTTTGCAGTAACCGTTTTCATGTTTAGGTTTCACTATGTTTTCTCCTATATGGATACATGTAGTTGGAACTCTAAATCAAACACGGTTTGTGCTAGCTCTTTGAAACTTGGCACAATAATCTAGTTCCAAGTTCTATCGCTATGGGTTGTGTGCTATTGAAGTAGCCCCAAGCAGAGACTGACGAGAATCACTTTCATTGAAAGGGGTTGCCAGGCCTCCAAAAAACTGCGAGTTTCCTGAAATCTCAGCAAACATTTTTTCACTCAGTGTTGATGATACTTCCATTTAATGATCAGTACACCAATCCCACTTGGCTCACCAAATTTCGTTTTTCTAGGTTAAACCGTTCCTTTGCAGTAACCGTTTTCATGTTTAGGTTTCACTCTGTTTTCTCCTATATGGATACATGTAGTTGGAATTCTAAATCAAACACGGTTTGTGTTAGCTCTTTGAAACTTGGCACAATAATGTAGTTCCAAGTTCTATCGCTATGGTTTGTGTGCTATTGAAGTAGCCCCAAGCAGAGACTGACGAGAATCCCTTTCATTGAAAGGGGTTCCCAGGCTTCCAACAACCTGCGAGTTTCCTGAAATCTCAGCAAACATTTTTTCACCCAATCTTGATGATACTTCCATTTAATGATCAGTACACCAATCCCACTTGGCTCACCAAATTTCGTTCTTCTAGGTTAAACCGTTCCTTTGCAGTAACCATTTTCATGTTTAGATTTCACTCTGTTTTCTCCTATATTAATACATGTAGTTGGAACTCTAAATCAAACACGGTTTGTGCTAGCTCTTTGAAACTTGGCACAATAATGTAGTTCCAAGTTCTATCGCTATGGGTTGTGTGCTATTGAAGTAGCCCCAAGCAGAGACTGACGAGAATCACTTTCATTGAAAGGGGTTGCCAGGCCTCCAAAAAACTGCGAGTTTCCTGAAATCTCAGCAAACATTTTTTCACTCAGTGTTGATGATACTTCCATTTAATGATCAGTACACCAATCCCACTTGGCTCACCAAATTTCGTTTTTCTAGGTTAAACCGTTCCTTTGCAGTAACCGTTTTCATGTTTAGGTTTCACTCTGTTTTCTCCTATATGGATACATGTAGTTGGAATTCTAAATCAAACACGGTTTGTGTTAGCTCTTTGAAACTTGGCACAATAATGTAGTTCCAAGTTCTATCGCTATGGTTTGTGTGCTATTGAAGTAGCCCCAAGCAGAGACTGACGAGAATCCCTTTCATTGAAAGGGGTTCCAGGCTTCCAACAACCTGCGAGTTTCCTGAAATCTCAGCAAACATTTTTTCACCCAATCTTGATGATACTTCCATTTAATGATCAGTACACCAATCCCACTTGGCTCACCAAATTTCGTTCTTCTAGGTTAAACCGTTCCTTTGCAGTAACCATTTTCATGTTTAGATTTCACTCTGTTTTCTCCTATATTAATACATGTAGTTGGAACTCTAAATCAAACACGGTTTGTGCTAGCTCTTTGAAACTTGGCACAATAATGTAGTTCCAAGTTCTATCGCTATGGGTTGTGTGCTATTGAAGTAGCCCCAAGCAGAGACTGACGAGAATCACTTTCATTGAAAGGGGTTGCCAGGCTTCCAAAAAACTGCGAGTTTCCTGAAATCTCAGCAAACATTTTTTCACTCAGTCTTGATGATACTTCCATTTAATGATCAGTACACCAATCCCACTTTGCTTACCAAATTTCGTTCTTCTAGGTTAAACCGTTCCTTTGCAGTAACCGTTTTCATGTTTAGGTTTCACACTGTTTTCTCCTATATGGATACATGTAGTTGGAACTCTAAATCAAACACGGTTTGTGCTAGCTCTTTGAAACTTGGCACAATAATGTAGTTCCAAGTTCTATCGCTATGGTTTGTGTGCTATTGAAGTAGCCCCAAGCAGAGACTGACGAGAATCCATTTCATAGAAAGGGGTTGGCAAGCTTCCAAAAAACTACGAGTTTCCTGAAATCTCAGCAAATATTTTTTCACAAAATCTTGATGATACTTCCATTTAATGATCAGTACACCAATCCCACTTGGCTCACCAAATTTCGTTCTTCTAGGTTAAACCGTTCCTTTGCAGTAACCGTTTTCATGTTTAGGTTTCACTCTGTTTTCTCCTATATGGATACATGTAGTTGGAACTCTAAATCAAACACGGTTTGTGCTAGCTCTTTGAAACTTGGCACAATAATATAGTTCCAAGGTCTATCGCTATGGTTTGTGGGCTATTGAAGTAGCCCCAAGCAGAGACTGACGAGAATCCCTTTCATAGAAAGGGGTTGCCAAGCTTCCAAAAAACTACGAGTTTCCAGAAATCTCAGCAAACATTTTTTCACCCAATCTTGATGATACTTGCAGGTAGTGATCAGTACACGAATCTCACTTGGCTCACTAAATTTCGTTCTTCTAGGTTGAACCGCTCCTTTGCAGTAACCGTTTTCATGTTTAGGTTTCACTCTGTTTTCTCCTATATGGATACATGTAGTTGGAACTCTAAATCAAACACGGTTTGTGCTAGCTCTTTGAAACTTGGCACAATAATGTAGTTCCAAGTTCTATCGCTATGGTTTGTGTGCTATTGAAGTAGCCCCAAGCAGAGACTGACGAGAATCCCTTTCATTGAAAGGGGTTGGCAAGCTTCCAAAAAACTACGAGTTTCCTGAAATCTCAGCAAATATTTTTTCACAAAATCTTGATGATACTTCCATTTAATGATCAGTACACCAATCCAACTTGGCTCACCAAATTTCGTTCTTCTAGGTTAAACCGTTCCTTTGCAGTAACCGTTTTCATGTTTAGGTTTCACTCTGTTTTCTCCTATATGGATACATGTAGTTGGAACTCTAAATCAAACACGGTTTGTGCTAGCTCTTTGAAACTTGGCACAATAATCTAGTTCCAATTTCTATCGCTATGGGTTGTGTGCTATTGAAGTAGCCCCAAGCAGAGACTGACGAGAATCACTTTCATTGAAAGGGGTTGCCAGGCTTCCAAAAAACTGCGAGTTTCCTGAAATCTCAGCAAACATTTTTTCACTCAGTCTTGATGATACTTCCATTTAATGATCAGTACACCAATCCCACTTGGCTCACCAAATTTCGTTCTTCTAGGTTAAACCGTTCCTTTGCAGTAACCATTTTCATGTTTAGATTTCACTCTGTTTTCTCCTATATGGATACATGTAGTTGGAACTCTAAATCAAACACGGTTTGTGCTAGCTCTTTGAAACTTGGCACAATAATGTAGTTCCAAGTTCTATCGCTATGGTTTTTGTGCTATTGAAGTAGCCCCAAGCAGAGACTGACGAGAATCCCTTTCATTGAAAGGGGTTGGCAAGCTTCCAAAAAACTACGAGTTTCCTGAAATCTCAGCAAACATTTTTTCACAAAATCTTGATGATACTTCCATTTAATGATCAGTACACGAATCTCACTTGGCTCACTAAATTTCGTTCTTCTAGGTTGAAACGCTCCTTTGCAGTAACCGTTTTCATGTTTAGGTTTCACTCTGTTTTCTCCTATATGGATACATGTAGTTGGAACTCTAAATCAAACACGGTTTGTGCTAGCTCTTTGAAACTTGGCACAATAATGTAGTTCCAAGTTCTATCGCTATGGTTTTTGTGCTATTGAAGTAGCCCCAAGCAGAGACTGACGAGAATCCCTTTCATTGAAAGGGGTTGGCAAGCTTCCAAAAAACTACGAGTTTCCTGAAATCTCAGCAAATATTTTTTCACAAAATCTTGATGATACTTCCATTTCATGATCAGTACACCAATCCAATTTGGCTCACCAAATTTCGTTCTTCTAGGTTAAACCGTTCCTTTGCAGTAACCGTTTTCATGTTTAGGTTTCACTCTGTTTTCTCCTATATGGATACATGTAGTTGGAACTCTAAATCAAACACGGTTTGTGCTAGCTCTTTGCAACTTGGCACAATAATGTAGTTCCAAGTCCTATCGCTATGGGTTGTGTGCTATTGAAGTAGCCCCAAGCAGAGACTGACGAGAATCACTTTCATTGAAAGGGGTTGCCAGGCTTCCAAAAAACTGCGAGTTTCCTGAAAATCCAGCAAACATTTTTTCACTCAGTCTTGATGATACTTCCATTTAATGATCAGTACACCAATCCCACTTGGCTCACCAAATTTCGTTCTTCTAGGTTAAACCGTTCCTTTGCAGTAACCGTTTTCATGTTTAGGTTTCACTCTGTTTTCTCCTATATGGATACATGTAGTTGGAACTCTAAATCAAACACGGTTTGTGATAGCTCTTTGAAACTTGGCACAATAATGTAGTTCCAAGTTCTATCGCTATGGTTTGTGTGCTATTGAAGTAGCCCTAAGCAGTGACTGACGAGAATCACTTTCATTGAAAGGGGTTGCCAGGCTTCCAACAACCTGCGAGTTTCCTGAAATCTCAGCAAACATTTTTTCACTCAGTCTTGATGATACATCCATTTAACGATCAGTACACCAATCCCACTTGGCTCACCAAATTTCCTTCTTCTAGGTTAAACCGTTCCTTTGCAGTAACCGTTTTCATGTTTAGGTTTCACTCTGTTTTCTCCTATATGGATACATGTAGTTGGAACTCTAAATCAAACACGGTTTGTGCTAGCTCTTTGAAACTTGGCACAATAATGTAGTTCCAAGTTCTATCGCTATGGTTTGTGGGCTATTGAAGTAGCCCCAAGCAGAGACTGACGAGAATCCCTTTCATAGAAAGGGGTTGCCAAGCTTCCAAAAAACTACGAGTTTCCTGAAATCTCAGCAAACATTTTTTCACCCAATCTTGATGATACTTTCAGGTAGTTTTCAGTACACGAATCTCACTTGGCTCACTAAATTTCGTTCTTCTAGGTTGAACCGTTCCTTTGCAGTAACCGTTTTCATGTTTAGGTTTCACTCTGTTTTCTCCTATATGGATACATGTAGTTGGAACTCTAAATCAAACACGGTTTGTGCTAGCTCTTTGAAACTTGGCACAATAATGTAGTTCCAAGTTCTATCGCTATGGTTTGTGTGCTATTGAAGTAGCCCCAAGCAGAGACTGACGAGAATCCCTTTCATAGAAGGGGTTGGCAAGCTTCCAAAAAACTACGAGTTTCCTGAAGTTCAGCAAATATTTTTTCACAAAATCTTGATGATACTTCCATTTAATGATCAGTACACCAATCCCACTTGGCTCACCAAATTTCGTTCTTCTAGGTTAAACCGTTCCTTTGCAGTAACCGTTTTCATGTTTAGGTTTCACTATGTTTTCTCCTATATGGATACATGTAGTTGGAACTCTAAATCAAACACGGTTTGTGCTAGCTCTTTGAAACTTGGCACAATAATCTAGTTCCAAGTTCTATCGCTATGGGTTGTGTGCTATTGAAGTAGCCCCAAGCAGAGACTGACGAGAATCACTTTCATTGAAAGGGGTTGCCAGGCCTCCAAAAAACTGCGAGTTTCCTGAAATCTCAGCAAACATTTTTTCACTCAGTGTTGATGATACTTCCATTTAATGATCAGTACACCAATCCCACTTGGCTCACCAAATTTCGTTTTTCTAGGTTAAACCGTTCCTTTGCAGTAACCGTTTTCATGTTTAGGTTTCACTCTGTTTTCTCCTATATGGATACATGTAGTTGGAATTCTAAATCAAACACGGTTTGTGTTAGCTCTTTGAAACTTGGCACAATAATGTAGTTCCAAGTTCTATCGCTATGGTTTGTGTGCTATTGAAGTAGCCCCAAGCAGAGACTGACGAGAATCCCTTTCATTGAAAGGGGTTCCCAGGCTTCCAACAACCTGCGAGTTTCCTGAAATCTCAGCAAACATTTTTTCACCCAATCTTGATGATACTTCCATTTAATGATCAGTACACCAATCCCACTTGGCTCACCAAATTTCGTTCTTCTAGGTTAAACCGTTCCTTTGCAGTAACCATTTTCATGTTTAGATTTCACTCTGTTTTCTCCTATATTAATACATGTAGTTGGAACTCTAAATCAAACACGGTTTGTGCTAGCTCTTTGAAACTTGGCACAATAATGTAGTTCCAAGTTCTATCGCTATGGGTTGTGTGCTATTGAAGTAGCCCCAAGCAGAGACTGACGAGAATCACTTTCATTGAAAGGGGTTGCCAGGCTTCCAAAAAACTGCGAGTTTCCTGAAATCTCAGCAAACATTTTTTCACTCAGTCTTGATGATACTTCCATTTAATGATCAGTACACCAATCCCACTTTGCTTACCAAATTTCGTTCTTCTAGGTTAAACCGTTCCTTTGCAGTAACCGTTTTCATGTTTAGGTTTCACACTGTTTTCTCCTATATGGATACATGTAGTTGGAACTCTAAATCAAACACGGTTTGTGCTAGCTCTTTGAAACTTGGCACAATAATGTAGTTCCAAGTTCTATCGCTATGGTTTGTGTGCTATTGAAGTAGCCCCAAGCAGAGACTGACGAGAATCCCTTTCATAGAAAGGGGTTGGCAAGCTTCCAAAAAACTACGAGTTTCCTGAAATCTCAGCAAATATTTTTTCACAAAATCTTGATGATACTTCCATTTAATGATCAGTACACCAATCCCACTTGGCTCACCAAATTTCGTTCTTCTAGGTTAAACCGTTCCTTTGCAGTAACCGTTTTCATGTTTAGGTTTCACTCTGTTTTCTCCTATATGGATACATGTAGTTGGAACTCTAAATCAAACACGGTTTGTGCTAGCTCTTTGAAACTTGGCACAATAATGTAGTTCCAAGTTCTATCGCTATGGTTTGTGTGCTATTGAAGTAGACCCAAGCAGAGACTGACGAGAATCCCTTTCATAGAAAGGGGTTGCCAAGCTTCCAAAAAACTACGAGTTTCCTGAAATCTCAGCAAACATTTTTCCACCCAATCTTGATGATACTTCCATTTAATGATCAGTTCACCAATCCCACTTGGCTCACCAAATTTCGTTCTTCTAGGTTAAACCCTTCCTTTGCAGTAACCGTTTTCATGTTTAGGTTTCACTCTGTTTTCTCCTATATGGATACATGTAGTTGGAACTCTAAATCAAACACGGTTTGTGCTAGCTCTTTGAAACTTGGCACAATAATATAGTTCCAAGGTCTATCGCTATGGTTTGTGGGCTATTGAAGTAGCCCCAAGCAGAGACTGACGAGAATCCCTTTCATAGAAAGGGGTTGCCAAGCTTCCAAAAAAACTACGAGTTTCCAGAAATCTCAGCAAACATTTTTTCACCCAATCTTGATGATACTTGCAGGTAGTGATCAGTACACGAATCTCACTTGGCTCACTAAATTTCGTTCTTCTAGGTTGAACCGCTCCTTTGCAGTAACCGTTTTCATGTTTACGTTTCCCTCTGTTTTCTCCTATATGGATACATGTAGTTGGAACTCTAAATCAAACACGGTTTGTGCTAGCTCTTTGAAACTTGGCACAATAATGTAGTTCCAAGTTCTATCGCTATGGTTTGTGTGCTATTGAAGTAGCCCCAAGCAGAGACTGACGAGAATCCCTTTCATTGAAAGGGGTTGGCAAGCTTCCAAAAACTACGAGTTTCCTGAAATCTCAGCAAATATTTTTCACAAAAATCTTGATGATACTTCCATTTAATGATCAGTACACCAATCCAACTTGGCTCACCAAATTTCGTTCTTCTAGGTTAAACCGTTCCTTTGCAGTAACCGTTTTCATGTTTAGGTTTCACTCTGTTTTCTCCTATATGGATACATGTAGTTGGAACTCTAAATCAAACACGGTTTGTGCTAGCTCTTTGAAACTTGGCACAATAATCTAGTTCCAATTTCTATCGCTATGGGTTGTGTGCTATTGAAGTAGCCCCAAGCAGAGACTGACGAGAATCACTTTCATTGAAAGGGGTTGCCAGGCTTCCAAAAAACTGCGAGTTTCCTGAAATCTCAGCAAACATTTTTTCACTCAGTCTTGATGATACTTCCATTTAATGATCAGTACACCAATCCCACTTGGCTCACCAAATTTCGTTCTTCTAGGTTAAACCGTTCCTTTGCAGTAACCGTTTTCATGTTTAGGTTTCACTCTGTTTTCTCCTATATGGATACATGTAGTTGGAATTCTAAATCAAACACGGTTTGTGCTAGCTCTTTGAAACTTGGCACAATAATGTAGTTCCAAGTTCTATCGCTATGGTTTGTGTGCTATTGAAGTAGCCCCAAGCAGAGACTGACGAGAATCCCTTTCATTGAAAGGGGTTGGCAAGCTTCCAAAAAACTACGAGTTTCCTGAAATCTCAGCAAACATTTTTTCACCCAATCTTGATGATACTTCCATTTAATGATCAGTACACCAATCCCACTTGGCTCACCAAATTTCGTTCTTCTAGGTTAAACCGTTCCTTTGCAGTAACCATTTTCATGTTTAGATTTCACTCTGTTTTCTCCTATATGGATACATGTAGTTGGAACTCTAAATCAAACACGGTTTGTGCTAGCTCTTTGAAACTTGGCACAATAATGTAGTTCCAAGTTCTATCGCTATGGTTTTTGTGCTATTGAAGTAGCCCCAAGCAGAGACTGACGAGAATCCCTTTCATTGAAAGGGGTTGGCAAGCTTCCAAAAAACTACGAGTTTCCTGAAATCTCAGCAAACATTTTTTCACAAAATCTTGATGATACTTCCATTTAATGATCAGTACACGAATCTCACTTGGCTCACTAAATTTCGTTCTTCTAGGTTGAAACGCTCCTTTGCAGTAACCGTTTTCATGTTTAGGTTTCACTCTGTTTTCTCCTATATGGATACATGTAGTTGGAACTCTAAATCAAACACGGTTTGTGCTAGCTCTTTGAAACTTGGCACAATAATGTAGTTCCAAGTTCTATCGCTATGGTTTTTGTGCTATTGAAGTAGCCCCAAGCAGAGACTGACGAGAATCCCTTTCATTGAAAGGGTTGGCAAGCTTCCAAAAAACTACGAGTTTCCTGAAATCTCAGCAAATATTTTTTCACAAAATCTTGATGATACTTCCATTTAATGATCAGTACACCAATCCAATTTGGCTCACCAAATTTCGTTCTTCTAGGTTAAACCGTTCCTTTGCAGTAACCGTTTTCATGTTTAGGTTTCACTCTGTTTTCTCCTATATGGATACATGTAGTTGGAACTCTAAATCAAACACGGTTTGTGCTAGCTCTTTGCAACTTGGCACAATAATGTAGTTCCAAGTCCTATCGCTATGGGTTGTGTGCTATTGAAGTAGCCCCAAGCAGAGACTGACGAGAATCACTTTCATTGAAAGGGTTGCCAGGCTTCCAAAAAACTGCGAGTTTCCTGAAAATCCAGCAAACATTTTTTCACTCAGTCTTGATGATACTTCCATTTAATGATCAGTACACCAATCCCACTTGGCTCACCAAATTTCGTTCTTCTAGGTTAAACCGTTCCTTTGCAGTAACCGTTTTCATGTTTAGGTTTCACTCTGTTTTCTCCTATATGGATACATGTATTTGGAACTCTAAATCAAACACGGTTTGTGATAGCTCTTTGAAACTTGGCACAATAATGTAGTTCCAAGTTCTATCGCTATGGTTTGTGTGCTATTGAAGTAGCCCTAAGCAGTGACTGACGAGAATCACTTTCATTGAAAGGGGTTGCCAGGCTTCCAACAACCTGCGAGTTTCCTGAAATCTCAGCAAACATTTTTTCACTCAGTCTTGATGATACATCCATTTAACGATCAGTACACCAATCCCACTTGGCTCACCAAATTTCCTTCTTCTAGGTTAAACCGTTCCTTTGTAGTAACCGTTTTCATGTTTAGGTTTCACTCTGTTTTCTCCTATATGGATACATGTAGTTGGAACTCTAAATCAAACACGGTTTGTGCTAGCTCTTTGAAACTTGGCACAATAATGTAGTTCCAAGTTCTATCGCTATGGTTTGTGTGCTATTGAAGTAGCCCCAAGCAGAGACTGACGACAATCCCTTTCATTGAAAGGGATTGCCAAGCTTCCAAAAAACTACGAGTTTCCTGAAATCTCAGCAAACATTTTTTCACCCAATCTTGATGATACTTGCAGGTAGTGATCAGTACACGAATCTCAGTTGGCTCCCTAAATTTCGTTCTTCTAGGTTAACCCGTTCCTTTGCAGTAACCGTTTTCATGTTTAGGTTTCACTCTGTTTTCTCCTATATGGATACATGTAGTTGGAACTCTAAATCAAACATGGTTTGTGCTAGCTCTTTGAAACTTGGCACAATAATGTAGTTCCAAGTTCTATCGCTATGGGTTGTGTGCTATTGAAGTAGCACCAAGCAGAGACTGACGAGAATCACTTTCATTGAAAGGGGTTGCCAGGCTTACAAAAAACTGCGAGTTTCCTGAAATCTCAGCAAACATTTTTTTCACTCAGTCTTGATGATACTTCCATTTAATGATCAGTACACCAATCCCACTTTGCTTACCAAATTTCGTTCTTCTAGGTTAAACCGTTCCTTTGCAGTAACCGTTTTCATGTTTAGGTTTCACTCTGTTTTCTCCTATATGGATACATGTAGTTGGAACTCTAAATCAAACACGGTTTGTGCTAGCTCTTTGAAACTTGGCACAATAATGTAGTTCCAAGTTCTATCGCTATGGTTTGTGTGCTATTGAAGTAGCCCCAAGCAGAGACTGACGAGAATCCCTTTCATTGAAAGGGGTTGGCAAGCTTCCAAAAAACTACGAGTTTCCAAAAATCTCAGCAAACATTTTTTCACCCAATCTTGATGATACTTCCATTTAATGATCAGCACACCAATCCCACTTGGCTCACCAAATTTCGTTCTTCTAGGTTAAACCGTTCCTTTGCAGGAACCGTTTTCATGTTTAGGTTTCACTCTGTTTTCTCCTATATGGATACATGTAGTTGGAATTCTAAATCAAACACGGTTTGTGCTAGCTCTTTGAAACTTGGCACAATAATGTAGTTCCAAGTTCTATCGCTATGGTTTGTGTGCTATTGAAGTAGCCCCAAGCAGAGACTGACGAGAATCCCTTTCATTGAAAGGGGTTGGCAAGCTTCCAAAAAACTACGAGTTTCCTGAAATCTCAGCAAACATTTTTTCACAAAATCTTGATGATACTTCCATTTAATGATCAGTACTCCAATCCCACTTGGCTCACCAAATTTCGTTCTTCTGGTTAAACCGTTCCTTTGCAGTAACCGTTTTCATGTTTAGATTTCACTCTGTTTTCTCCTATATGGATACATGTAGTTGGAACTCTAAATCAAACACGGTTTGTGCTAGCTCTCTGAAAACTTGGCACAATAATGTAGTTCCAAGTTCTATCGCTATGGTTTGTGTGCTATTGAAGTAGCCCCAAGCAGAGACTGACGAGAATCCCTTTCATTGAAAGGGGTTGCCAAGCTTCCAAAAAACTACGAGTTTCCTGAAATCTCAGCAAACATTTTTTCACCCAATCTTGATGATACTTGCAGGTAGTGATCAGTACACGAATCTCACTTGGCTCACTAAATTTTGTTCTTCTAGGTTAAACCGTTCCTTTGCACTAACCGTTTTCATGTTTAGGTTTCACTCTGTTTTCTCCTATATGGATACATGTAGTTGGAACTCTAAATCAAACACGGTTTGTGCTAGCTCTTTGAAACTTGGCACAATAATCTAGTTCCAAGTTCTATCGCTATGGGTTGTGTGCTATTGAAGTAGCCCCAAGCAGAGACTGACGAGAATCACTTTCATTGAAAGGGGTTGCCAGGCCTCCAAAAAACTGCGAGTTTCCTGAAAATCCAGCAAACATTTTTTCACTCAGTCTTGATGATACTTCCATTTAATGATCAGTACACCAATCCCACTTGGCTCACCAAATTTCGTTCTTCTAGGTTAAACCGTTCCTTTGCAGTAACCGTTTTCATGTTTAGGTTTCACTCTGTTTTCTCCTATATGGATACATGTAGTTGGAACTCTAAATCAAACACGGTTTGTGATAGCTCTTTGAAACTTGGCACAATAATGTAGTTCCAAGTTCTATCGCTATGGTTTGTGTGCTATTGAAGTAGCCCTAAGCAGTGACTGACGAGAATCACTTTCATTGAAAGGGGTTGCCAGGCTTCCAACAACCTGCGAGTTTCCTGAAATCTCAGCAAACATTTTTTCACTCAGTCTTGATGATACATCCATTTAACGATCAGTACACCAATCCCACTTGGCTCACCAAATTTCCTTCTTCTAGGTTAAACCGTTCCTTTGTAGTAACCGTTTTCATGTTTAGGTTTCACTCTGTTTTCTCCTATATGGATACATGTAGTTGGAACTCTAAATCAAACACGGTTTGTGCTAGCTCTTTGAAACTTGGCACAATAATGTAGTTCCAAGTTCTATCGCTATGGTTTGTGTGCTATTGAAGTAGCCCCAAGCAGAGACTGACGACAATCCCTTTCATTGAAAGGGATTGCCAAGCTTCCAAAAAACTACGAGTTTCCTGAAATCTCAGCAAACATTTTTTCACCCAATCTTGATGATACTTGCAGGTAGTGATCAGTACACGAATCTCAGTTGGCTCCCTAAATTTCGTTCTTCTAGGTTAACCCGTTCCTTTGCAGTAACCGTTTTCATGTTTAGGTTTCACTCTGTTTTCTCCTATATGGATACATGTAGTTGGAACTCTAAATCAAACATGGTTTGTGCTAGCTCTTTGAACTTGGCACAATAATGTAGTTCCAAGTTCTATCGCTATGGGTTGTGTGCTATTGAAGTAGCACCAAGCAGAGACTGACGAGAATCACTTTCATTGAAAGGGGTTGCCAGGCTTACAAAAACTGCGAGTTTCCTGAAATCTCAGCAAACATTTTTTCACTCAGTCTTGATGATACTTCCATTTAATGATCAGTACACCAATCCCACTTTGCTTACCAAATTTCGTTCTTCTAGGTTAACCGTTCCTTTGCAGTAACCGTTTTCATGTTTAGGTTTCACTCTGTTTTCTCCTATATGGATACATGTAGTTGGAACTCTAAATCAAACACGGTTGTGCTAGCTCTTTGAAACTTGGCACAATAATGTAGTTCCAAGTTCTATCGCTATGGTTTGTGTGCTATTGAAGTAGCCCCAAGCAGAGACTGACGAGAATCCCTTTCATTGAAAGGGGTTGGCAAGCTTCCAAAAAACTACGAGTTTCCAAAAATCTCAGCAAACATTTTTCACCCAATCTTGATGATACCTTCCATTTAATGATCAGCACACCAATCCCACTTGGCTCACCAAATTTCGTTCTTCTAGGTTAAACCGTTCCTTTGCAGGAACCGTTTTCATGTTTAGGTTTCACTCTGTTTTCTCCTATATGGATACATGTAGTTGGAATTCTAAATCAAACACGGTTTGTGCTAGCTCTTTGAAACTTGGCACAATAATGTAGTTCCAAGTTCTATCGCTATGGTTTGTGTGCTATTGAAGTAGCCCCAAGCAGAGACTGACGAGAATCCCTTTCATTGAAAGGGGTTGGCAAGCTTCCAAAAAACTACGAGTTTCCTGAAATCTCAGCAAAACATTTTTTCACAAAATCTTGATGATACTTCCATTTAATGATCAGTACTCCAATCCCACTTGGCTCACCAAATTTCGTTCTTCTGGTTAAACCGTTCCTTTGCAGTTACCGTTTTCATGTTTAGATTTCACTCTGTTTTCTCCTATATGGATACATGTAGTTGGAACTCTAAATCAAACACGGTTTGTGCTAGCTCTCTGAAACTTGGCACAATAATGTAGTTCCAAGTTCTATCGCTATGGTTTGTGTGCTATTGAAGTAGCCCCAAGCAGAGACTGACGAGAATCCCTTTCATTGAAAGGGGTTGCCAAGCTTCCAAAATAATACGAGTTTCCTGAAATCTCAGCAAACATTTTTTCACCCAATCTTGATGATACTTGCAGGTAGTGATCAGTACACGAATCTCACTTGGGCTCACTAAATTTCGTTCTTCTAGGTTAAACCGTTCCTTTGCAGTAACCGTTTTCATGTTTAGGTTTCACTCTGTTTTCTCCTATATGGATACATGTAGTTGGAACTCTAAATCAAACACGGTTGTGCTAGCTCTTTGAAACTTGGCACAGTAATGTAGTTCCAAGTCCTATCGCTATGGGTTGTGTGCTATTGAAGTAGCCCCAAGCAGAGACTGACGAGAATCACTTTCATTGAAAGGGGTTGCCAGGCTTCCAAAAAACTGTGAGTTTCCTGAAAATCCAGCAAACATTTTTTCACTCTGTCTTGATGATACTTCCATTTAATGATCAGTACACCAATCCCACTTGGCTCACCAAATTTCGTTCTTCTAGGTTAAACCGTTCCTTTGCAGTAACCGTTTTCATCTTTAGATTTCACTCTGTTTTCTCCTATATGGATACATGTAGTTGGAACTCTAAATCAAACACGGTTTGTGATAGCTCTTTGAAACTTTTCACAATAATGTAGTTCCAAGTTCTATCGCTATGGTTTGTGTGCTATTGAAGTAGCCCCAAGCAGTGACTGACGAGAATCACTTTCATTGAAGGGGTTGCCAGGCTTCCAACAAACTGCGAGTTTCCTGAAATCTCAGCAAACATTTTTTCACTCAGTCTTGATGATACTTCCATTTAATGATCAGTACACCAATCCCACTTGGCTCACCAAATTTCGTTCTTCTAGGTTAAACCGTTCCTTTGCAGTAACCGTTTTCATGTTTAGGTTTCACTCTGTTTTCTCCTATATGGATACATGTAGTTGGAACTCTAAATCAAACACGGTTTGTGCTAGCTCTTTGAAACTTGGCACAATAATGTAGTTCCAAGTTCTATCGCTATGGTTTTTGTGCTATTGAAGTAGCCCCAAGCAGAGACTGACGAGAATCCCTTTCATAGAAAGGGGTTGCCAAGCTTCCAAAAAACTACGAGTTTCCTGAAATCTCAGCAAACATTTTTTCACCCAATCTTGATGATACTTGCAGGTAGTGATCAGTACACGAATCTCACTTGGCTCACTAAATTTCGTTCTTCTAGGTTGAACCGTTCCTTTGCAGTAACCGTTTTCATGTTTAGGTTTCACTCTGTTTTCTCCTATATGGATACATGTAGTTGGAACTCTAAATCAAACACGGTTTGTGCTAGCTCTTTGAAACTTGGCACAATAATGTAGTTCCAAGTTCTATCGCTATGGTTTGTGTGCTATGGAAGTAGCCCCAAGCAGAGACTGACGAGAATCCCTTTCATAGAAAGGGGTTGGCAAGCTTCCAAAAAACTACGAGTTTCCTGAAATCTCAGCAAATATTTTTTCACAAAATCTTGATGATACTTCCATTTAATGATCAGTACACCAATCCCACTTGGCTCACCAAATTTCGTTCTTCTAGGTTAAACCGTTCCTTTGCAGTAACCGTTTTCATGTTTAGGTTTCACTATGTTTTCTCCTATATGGATACATGTAGTTGGAACTCTAAATCAAACACGGTTTGTGCTAGCTCTTTGAAACTTGGCACAATAATCTAGTTCCAAGTTCTATCGCTATGGGTTGTGTGCTATTGAAGTAGCCCCAAGCAGAGACTGACGAGAATCACTTTCATTGAAAGGGGTTGCCAGGCCTCCAAAAAACTGCGAGTTTCCTGAAATCTCAGCAAACATTTTTTCACTCAGTGTTGATGATACTTCCATTTAATGATCAGTACACCAATCCCACTTGGCTCACCAAATTTCGTTCTTCTAGGTTAAACCGTTCCTTTGCAGTAACCGTTTTCATGTTTAGGTTTCACTCTGTTTTCTCCTATATGGATACATGTAGTTGGAATTCTAAATCAAACACGGTTTGTGTTAGCTCTTTGAAACTTGGCACAATAATGTAGTGCCAAGTTCTATCGCTATGGTTTGTGTGCTATTGAAGTAGCCCCCAAGCAGAGACTGACGAGAATCCCTTTCATTGAAAGGGGTTGCCAGGCTTCCAAAAAACTACGAGTTTCCTGAAATCTCAGCAAACATTTTTTCACCCAATCTTGATGATACTTGCAGGTAGTGATCAGTACACGAATCTCACTTGGCTCACTAAATTTCGTTCTTCTAGGTCGAACCGTTCCTTTGCAGTAACCGTTTTCATGTTTAGGTTTCACTCTGTTTTCTCCTATATGGATACATGTAGTTGGAACTCTAAATCAAACACGGTTTGTGCTAGCTCTTTGAAACTTGGCACAATAATGTAGTTCCAAGTTCTATCGCTATGGTTTGTGTGCTATTGAAGTAGCCCCAAGCAGAGACTGACGAGAATCCCTTTCATAGAAAGGGGTTGGCAAGCTTCCAAAAAACTACGAGTTTCCTGAAATCTCAGCAAATATTTTTTCACAAAATCTTGATGATACTTCCATTTAATGATCAGTACACCAATCCCACTTGGCTCACCAAATTTCGTTCTTCTAGGTTAAACCGTTCCTTTGCAGTAACCGTTTTCATGTTTAGGTTTCACTATGTTTTCTCCTATATGGATACATGTAGTTGGAACTCTAAATCAAACACGGTTTGTGCTAGCTCTTTGAAACTTGGCACAATAATCTAGTTCCAAGTTCTATCGCTATGGGTTGTGTGCTATTGAAGAAGCCCCAAGCAGAGACTGACGAGAATCACTTTCATTGAAAGGGGTTGCCAGGCCTCCAAAAAACTGCGAGTTTCCTGAAATCTCAGCAAACATTTTTTCACTCAGTGTTGATGATACTTCCATTTAATGATCAGTACACCAATCCCACTTGGCTCACCAAATTTCGTTCTTCTAGGTTAAACCGTTCCTTTGCAGTAACCGTTTTCATGTTTAGGTTTCACTCTGTTTTCTCCTATATGGATACATGTAGTTGGAATTCTAAATCAAACACGGTTTGTGTTAGCTCTTTGAAACTTGGCACAATAATGTAGTTCCAAGTTCTATCGCTATGGTTTGTGTGCTATTGAAGTAGCCCCAAGCAGAGACTGACGAGAATCCCTTTCATTGAAAGGGTTGCCAGGCTTCCAAAAAAACTACGAGTTTCCTGAAATCTCAGCAAACATTTTTTCACCCAATCTTGATGATACTTCCATTTAATGATCAGTACACCAATCCCACTTGGCTCACCAAATTTCGTTCTTCTAGGTTAAACCGTTCCTTTGCAGTAACCATTTTCATGTTTAGATTTCACTCTGTTTTCTCCTATATTAATACATGTAGTTGGAACTCTAAATCAAACACGGTTTGTGCTAGCTCTTTGAAACTTGGCACAATAATGTAGTTCCAAGTTCTATCGCTATGGGTTGTGTGCTATTGAAGTAGCCCCAAGCAGAGACTGACGAGAATCACTTTCATTGAAAGGGGTTGCCAGGCTTCCAAAAAACTGCGAGTTTCCTGAAATCTCAGCAAACATTTTTTCACTCAGTCTTGATGATACTTCCATTTAATGATCAGGACACCAATCCCACTTTGCTTACCAAATTTCGTTCTTCTAGGTTAAACCGTTCCTTTGCAGTAACCGTTTTCATGTTTAGGTTTCACTCTGTTTTCTCCTATATGGATACATGTAGTTGGAACTCTAAATCAAACACGGTTTGTGCTAGCTCTTTGAAACTTGGCACAATAATGTAGTTCCAAGTTCTATCGCTATGGTTTGTGTGCTATTGAAGTAGCCCCAAGCAGAGACTGACGAGAATCCCTTTCATTGAAAGGGTTTGGCAAGCTTCCAAAAAACTACGAGTTTCCAAAAATCTCAGCAAACATTTTTTCACCCAATCTTGATGATACTTCCATTTAATGATCAGTACACCAATCCCACTTGGCTCACCAAATTTCGTTCTTCTAGGTTAAACCGTTCCTTTGCAGTAACCGTTTTCATGTTTAGATTTCACTCTGTTTTCTCCTATATGGATACATGTAGTTGGAACTCTAAATCAAACACGGTTTGT
>NW_027552287.1:0-31505 GCF_045843805.1 Urocitellus parryii
TCATGTTTAGGTTTCACTCTGTTTTCTCCTATATGGATACATGTAGTTGGAACTCTAAATCAAACACGGTTTGTGCTAGCTCTTTGAAACTTGGCACAATAATGTAGGTCCAAGTTCTATCGCTATGGTTTGTGTCCTATTGAAGTATCCCCAAGCAGAGACTGACGAGAATCACTTTCATTAAAGGGGTTGCAAAGCTTCCAAAAAACTACGAGTTTCCGGAAATCTCAGCAAACATTTTTTGACCCAATCTTGATGATACTGGCAGGTAATGATCAGTACACCAATCCCACTTGGCTCACCAAATTTCGTTCTTCTAGGTTAAACCGTTCCTTTGCAGTAACCGTTTTCATGTTTAGGTTTCACTCGGTTTTCTCCTATATGGATACATGTTGTTGGAACTCTAAATCAAACACGGTTTGTGCTAGCTCTTTGAAACTTGGCACAATAATGTAGTTCCAAGTTCTATCGCTAGGGTTTGTGTCCTATTGAAGTAGCCCCAAGCAGAGACTGACGAGAATCACTTTCATTGAAAGGGGTTGCCAAGCTTCCAAAAAACTACGAGTTTCCTGAAACCTCAGCAAACATTTTTTCACCCAATTTGATGATACTGGCAGGTAATGATCAGTACACCAATCCCACTTGGCTCACCAAATTTCGTTCTTCTAGGTTAAACCGTTCCTTTGCAGTAACCGTTTTCATGTTTAGGTTTCGCTCTGTTTTCTCCTATATGGATACATGTAGTTGGAACTCTAAATCAAACACGGTTTGTGCTAGCTCTTTGAAACTTGGCACAATAATGTAGTTCCAAGTTCTATCGCTATGGTTGGTGTCCTATTGAAGTAGCCCCAAGCAGAGACTGACGAGAATCACTTTCATTCAAAGGGGTTGCCAAGCTTCCAAAAAACTACGAGTTTCCTGAAATCTCAGCAAACATTTTTTCGCCCAATCTTGATGATACTGGCAGGTAATGATCAGTACACCAATCCCACTTGGCTCACCAAATTTCGTACTTCTAGGTTAAACCGTTCCTTTGGAGTAACCGTTTTCATGTTTAGGTTTCACTCTGTTTTCTCACATATGGATACATGTAGTTGGAACTCTAAATCAAACACGGTTTGTGCTACCTCTTTGAAACTTGGCACAATAATGTAGTTCTAATTTCTATCGCTATGGTTGGTGTCCTATTGAAGTAGCCCCAAGCAGAGACTGACGAGAATCACTTTCATTGAAAGGGGTTGCCAAGCTTCCAAAAAACTACGAGTTTCCTGAAACCTCAGCAAACATTTTTTCACCCAACTTGATGATACTGGCAGGTAATGATCAGTACACCAATCCCACTTGGCTCACCAAATTTCGTTCTTCTAGGTTAAACCGTTCCTTTGCAGTAACCGTTTTCATGTTTAGGTTTCACTCTGTTTTCTCACATATGGATACATGTAGTTGGAACTCTAAATCAAACACGGTTTGTGCTAGCTCTTTGAAACTTGGCACAATAATGTAGTTCCAAGTTCTATCGCTATGGTTCATGTCCTATTGAAGTAGCCCCAAGCAGAGACTGACGAGAATCACTTTCATTGAAAGGGGATGCCAAGCTTCCAAAAAACTACGAATTTCCTGAAATCTCAGCAAACATTTTTTCGCCCAATCTTGATGATACTGGCAGGTAATGATCAGTACACCAATCCCACTTGGCTCACCAAATTTCGTTCTTCTAGGTTAAACCGTTCCTTTGCAGTAACCGTTTTCATGTTTAGGTTTCACTCTGTTTTCTCACATATGGATACATGTAGTTGGAACTCTAAATCAAACACGGTTTGTGCTAGCTCTTTGAAACTTGGCACAATAATGTAGTTATAATTTCTATCGCTATGGTTGGTGTCCTATTGAAGTAGCCCCAAGCAGAGACTGACGAGAATCACTTTCATTCAAAGGGGTTGCCAAGCTTCCAAAAAACTACGAGTTTCCTGAAATCTCAGCAAACATTTTTTCGCCCAATCTTGATGATACTGGCAGGTAATGATCTGTACACCAATCCCACTTGGCGCACCAAATTTCGTTCTTCTAGGTTAAACCGTTCCTTTGCAGTAACCGTTTTCATGTTTAGGTTTCACTCGGTTTTCTCCTATATGGATACATGTAGTTGGAACTCTAAATCAAACACGGTTTGTGCTAGCTCTTTGAAACTTGGCAGAATAATGTAGTTCCAAGTTCTATCGCTATGGTTTGTGTCCTATTGAAGTAGCCCCAAGCAGAGACTGTCGAGAATCACTTTCATTGAAAGGGGTTGCCAAGCTTCCAAAAAACTACGAGTTTCCTGAAACCTCAGCAAACATTTTTTCACCCAATTTGATGATACTGGCAGGTAATGATCAGTACACCAATCCCACTTGGCTCACCAAATTTCGTTCTTCTAGGTTAAACCGTTCCTTTGCAGTAACCATATTCATGTTTAGGTTTCACTCTGTTTTCTCCTATATGGATATGATGTAGTTGGAACTCTAAATCAAACACGGTTTGTGCTAGCTCTTTGAAACTTGGCACAATAATGTAGTTCCAAGTTCTATCGCTATGGTTTGTGTCCTATTGAAGTATCCCCAAGCAGAGACTGACGAGAATCACTTTAATTGAAAGGGGTTGCCAAGCTTCCAAAAAACTACGAGTTTCCGGAAATCTCAGCAAACATTTTTTGACCCAATCTTGATGATACTGGCAGGTAATGATCAGTACACCAATCCCACTTGGCTCACCAAATTTCGTTCTTCTAGGTTAAACCGTTCCTTTGCAGTAACCGTTTTCATGTTTAGGTTTCACTCTGTTTTCTCCTATATGGATACATGTAGTTGGAACTCTAAATCAAACACGGTTTGTGCTAGCTCTTTGAAACTTGGCACAATAATGTAGTTCGAAGTTCTATAGCTATTGTTGATGTCCTATTGAAGTAGCCCCAAGCAGAGACTGACGAGTATCACTTTCATTGAAAGGGGTTGCCAAGCTTCCAAAAAACTACGAGTTTCCTGAAATCTCAGCAAATATTTTTTCACCCAATCTAGATGATACTGGCAGGTAATGATCAGTACACCAATCCCACTTGGCTCACCAAATTTCGTTCTTCTAGGTTAAACCGTTCTTTGCAGTAACCGTTTTCATGTTTAGGTTTCACTCTGTTATCTCCTATATGGATACATGTAGTTGGAACTCTAAATCAAACACGGTTTGTGCTAGCTCTTTGAAACTTGGCACAATAATGTAGTTCCAAGTTCTAACGCTATGGTTGGTGTCCTATTGAAGTAGCCCCAAGCAGAGACTGACGAGAATCACTTTAATTGAAAGGGGTTGCCAAGCTTCCAAAAAACTACGAGTTTCCTGAAATCTCAGCAAACATTTTTTCACCCAATCTTGATGATACTGGCAGGTAATGATCAGTACACCAATCCCACTTGGCTCACCAAATTTCGTTCTTCTAGGTTAAACCGTTCCTTTGCAGTAACCGTTTTCATGTTTAGGTTTCACTCTTTTTTCTCCTATATGGATACAAGTAGTTGGAACTCTAATTCAAACACGGTTTGTGCTAGCTCTTTGAAACTTGGCACAATAATGTAGTTCCAAGTTCTATCGCTATGGTTGGTGTCCTATTGAACTAGCCCCAAGCAGCGACTGACGAGAATCACTTTCATTGAAAGGGGTTGCCAAGCTTCCAAAAACTACGAGTTTCCGGAAATCTCAGCAAACATTTTTTCACCCAATCTTGATGATACTGGCAGGTAATGATCAGTACACCAATTCCACTTGGCTAACCAAGTTTCGTTCTTCTAGGTTAAACCGTTCCTTTGCAGTAACCGTTTTCATGTTTAGGTTTCACTCTGTTTTCTCACATATGGATACATGTAGTTGGAACTCTAAATCAAACACGGTTTGTGCTAGCTCTTTGAAACTTGGCACAATAATGTAGTTATAATTTCTATCGCTATGGTTGGTGTCCTATTGAAGTAGCCCCAAGCAGAGACTGACGAGAATCATTTTCATTCAAAGGGGTTGCCAAGCTTCCAAAAAACTACGAGTTTCCTGAAATCTCAGCAAACATTTTTTCGCCCAATCTTGATGATACTGGCAGGTAATGATCAGTACACCAATCCCACTTGGCTCACCAAATTTCGTACTTCTAGGTTAAACCGTTCCTTTGCAGTAACCGTTTCCATGTTTAGGTTTCACTCTGTTTTCTCACATATGGATACATGTAGTTGGAACTCTAAATCAAACACGGTTTGTGCTACCTCTTTGAAACTTGGCACAATAATGTAGTTCTAATTTCTATCGCTATGGTTGGTGTCCTATTGAAGTAGCCCCAAGCAGAGACTGACGAGAATCACTTTCATTGAAAGGGGTTGCCAAGCTTCCAAAAAACTACGAGTTTCCTGAAACCTCAGCAAACATTTTTTCACCCAATTTGATGATACTGGCAGGTAATGATCAGTACACCAATCCCACTTGGCTCACCAAATTTCGTTCTTCTAGGTTAAACCGTTCCTTTGCAGTAACCGTTTTCATGTTTAGGTTTCACTCTGTTTTCTCCTATATGGATACATGTAGTTGGAACTCTAAATCAAACACGGTTTGTGCTAGCTCTTTGAAACTTGGCACAATAATGTAGTTCCAAGTTCTATCGCTATGGTTTGTGTCCTATTGAAGTATCCCCAAGCAGAGACTGACGAGAATCACTTTCATTAAAGGGGTTGCCAAGCTTCCAAAAAACTACGAGTTTCCGGAAATCTCAGCAAACATTTTTTGACCCAATCTTGATGATACTGGCAGGTAATGATCAGTACACCAATCCCACTTGGCTCACCAAATTTCGTTCTTCTAGGTTAAACCGTTCCTTTGCAGTAACCGTTTTCATGTTTAGGTTTCACTCGGTTTTCTCCTATATGGATACATGTTGTTGGAACTCTAAATCAAACACGGTTTGTGCTAGCTCTTTGAAACTTGGCACAATAATGTAGTTCCAAGTTCTATCGCTAGGGTTTGTGTCCTATTGAAGTAGCCCCAAGCAGAGACTGACGAGAATCACTTTCATTGAAAGGGGTTGCCAAGCTTCCAAAAAACTACGAGTTTCCTGAAACCTCAGCAAACATTTTTTCACCCAATTTGATGATACTGGCAGGTAATGATCAGTACACCAATCCCACTTGGCTCACCAAATTTCGTTCTTCTAGGTTAAACCGTTCCTTTGCAGTAACCGTTTTCATGTTTAGGTTTCGCTCTGTTTTCTCCTATATGGATACATGTAGTTGGAACTCTAAATCAAACACGGTTTGTGCTAGCTCTTTGAAACTTGGCACAATAATGTAGTTCCAAGTTCTATCGCTATGGTTGGTGTCCTATTGAAGTAGCCCCAAGCAGAGACTGACGAGAATCACTTTCATTCAAAGGGGTTGCCAAGCTTCCAAAAAACTACGAGTTTCCTGAAATCTCAGCAAACATTTTTTCGCCCAATCTTGATGATACTGGCAGGTAATGATCAGTACACCAATCCCACTTGGCTCACCAAATTTCGTACTTCTAGGTTAAACCGTTCCTTTGGAGTAACCGTTTTCATGTTTAGGTTTCACTCTGTTTTCTCACATATGGATACATGTAGTTGGAACTCTAAATCAAACACGGTTTGTGCTACCTCTTTGAAACTTGGCACAATAATGTAGTTCTAATTTCTATCGCTATGGTTGGTGTCCTATTGAAGTAGCCCCAAGCAGAGACTGACGAGAATCACTTTCATTGAAAGGGGTTGCCAAGCTTCCAAAAAACTACGAGTTTCCTGAAACCTCAGCAAACATTTTTTCACCCAATTTGATGATACTGGCAGGTAATGATCAGTACACCAATCCCACTTGGCTCACCAAATTTCGTTCTTCTAGGTTAAACCGTTCCTTTGCAGTAACCGTTTTCATGTTTAGGTTTCACTCTCTTTTCTCACATATGGATACATGTAGTTGGAACTCTAAATCAAACACGGTTTGTGCTAGCTCTTTGAAACTTGGCACAATAATGTAGTTCCAAGTTCTATCGCTATGGTTCATGTCCTATTGAAGTAGCCCCAAGCAGAGACTGACGAGAATCACTTTCATTGAAAGGGGATGCCAAGCTTCCAAAAAACTACGAATTTCCTGAAATCTCAGCAAACATTTTTTCGCCCAATCTTGATGATACTGGCAGGTAATGATCAGTACACCAATCCCACTTGGCTCACCAAATTTCGTTCTTCTAGGTTAAACCGTTCCTTTGCAGTAACCGTTTTCATGTTTAGGTTTCACTCTGTTTTCTCACATATGGATACATGTAGTTGGAACTCTAAATCAAACACGGTTTGTGCTAGCTCTTTGAAACTTGGCACAATAATGTAGTTATAATTTCTATCGCTATGGTTGGTGTCCTATTGAAGTAGCCCCAAGCAGAGACTGACGAGAATCACTTTCATTCAAAGGGGTTGCCAAGCTTCCAAAAAACTACGAGTTTCCTGAAATCTCAGCAAACATTTTTTCGCCCAATCTTGATGATACTGGCAGGTAATGATCAGTACACCAATCCCACTTGGCTCACCAAATTTCGTACTTCTAGGTTAAACCGTTCCTTTGCAGTAACCGTTTTCATGTTTAGGTTTCACTCTGTTTTCTCACATATGGATACACGTAGTTGGAACTCTAAATCAAACACGGTTTGTGCTACCTCTTTGAAACTTGGCACAATAATGTAGTTCTAATTTCTATCGCTATGGTTGGTGTCCTATTGAAGTAGCCCCAAGCAGAGACTGACGAGAATCACTTTCATTCAAAGGGGTTGCCAAGCTTCCAAAAAACTACGAGTTTCCTGAAACCTCAGCAAACATTTTTTCGCCCAATCTTGATGATACTGGCAGGTAATGATCTGTACACCAATCCCACTTGGCTCACCAAATTTCGTTCTTCTAGGTTAAACCGTTCCTTTGCAGTAACCGTTTTCATGTTTAGGTTTCACTCGGTTTTCTCCTATATGGATACATGTAGTTGGAACTCTAAATCAAACACGGTTTGTGCTAGCTCTTTGAAACTTGGCAGAATAATGTAGTTCCAAGTTCTATCGCTATGGTTTGTGTCCTATTGAAGTAGCCCCAAGCAGAGACTGACGAGAATCACTTTCATTGAAAGGGGTTGCCAAGCTTCCAAAAAACTACGAGTTTCCTGAAACCTCAGCAAACATTTTTTCACCCAATTTGATGATACTGGCAGGTGTTGATCAGTACACCAATCCCACTTGGCTCACCAAATTTCGTTCTTCTAGGTTAAACCGTTCCTTTGCAGTAACCATATTCATGTTTAGGTTTCACTCTGTTTTCTCCTATATGGATATGATGTAGTTGGAACTCTAAATCAAACACGGTTTGTGCTAGCTCTTTGAAACTTGGCACAATAATGTAGTTCCAAGTTCTATCGCTATGGTTTGTGTCCTATTGAAGTATCCCCAAGCAGAGACTGACGAGAATCACTTTCATTGAAAGGGGTTGCCAAGCTTACAAAAAACTACGAGTTTCCTGAAATCTCAGCAAACATTTTTTCGCCCAATCTTGATGATACTGGCAGGTAATGATCAGTACACCAATCCCACTTGGCTCACCAAATTTCGTTCTTCTAGGTTAAACCGTTCCTTTGCAGTAACCGTTTTCATGTTTAGGTTTCACTTTGTTTTCTCCTATATGGATACGTGTAGTTGGAACTCTAAATCAAACACGGTTTGTGCTAGCTCTTTCAAACTTGGCACAATAATGTAGTTCCAAGTTCTATCGCTATAGTTCATGTCCTATTGAAGTAGCCCCAAGCAGAGACTGACGAGAATCACTTTCATTGAAAGGGGTTGCCAAGCTTCCAAACAACTACGAGTTTCCTGAAATCTCAGCAAACATTTTTTGACCCAATCTTGATGATACTGGCAGGTAATGCTCAGTACACCAATCCCACTTGGCTCACCAAATTTCGTTCTTCTAGGTTAAACCGTTCCTTTGCAGTAACCGTTTTCATGTTAAGGTTTCACTCTGTTTTCTCCTATATGGATACATGTAGTTGGAACTCTAAATCAAACACGGTTTGTGCTAGCTCTTTGAAACTTGGCACAATAATGTAGTTCCAAGTTCTATCGCTATGGTTGGTGTCCTATTGAAGTAGCCCCAAGCAGCGACTGACGAGAATCACTTTCATTGAAAAGGGTTGCCAAGCTTCCAAAAACTACGAGTTTCCTGAAATCTCAGCAAACATTTTTTCACCCAATCTTGATGATACTGGCAGGTAATTATCAGTACACCAATCCCACTTGGCTCACCAAATTTCGTTCTTCTAGGTTAAACCGTTCCTTTGCAGAAACCGTTTTCATGTTTAGGTTTCACTCTGTTTTCTCCTATATGGATACATGTAGTTGGAACTCTAAATCAAACACGGTTTGTGCTAGCTCTTTGAAACTTGGCACAATAATGTAGTTCCAAGTTCTATCGCTATGGTTGGTGTCCTATTGAAGTAGCCCCAAGCAGCGACTGACGAGAATCACTTTCATTGAAAGGGGTTGCCAAGCTTCCAAAAACTACGAGTTTCCGGAAATCTCAGCAAACATTTTTTCACCCAAACTTGATCATACTGGCAGGTAATGATCAGTACACCAATCCCACTTGGCTCACCAAATTTCGTTCTTCTAGGTTAAACCGTTCCTTTGCAGTAACTGTTTTCATGTTTAGGTTTCACTCTGTTTTCTCCTATATGGATACATGTAGTTGGAACTCTAAATCAAACACGGTTTGTGCTAGCTCTTTGAAACTTGGCACAATAATGTAGTTCGAAGTTCTATAGCTATTGTTGATGTCCTATTGAAGTAGCCCCAAGCAGAGACTGACGAGAATCACTTTCATTGAAAGGGGTTGCCAAGCTTCCAAAAAACTACGAGTTTCCGGAAATCTCAGCAAACATTTTTTGACCCAATCTTGATGATACTGGCAGGTAATGATCAGTACACCAATCCCACTTGGCTCACCAAATTTCGTTCTTCTAGGTTAAACCGTTCCTTTGCAGTAACCGTTTTCATGTTTAGGTTTCACTCTGTTTTCTCCTATATGGATACATGTAGTTGGAACTCTAAATCAAACACGGTTTGTGCTAGCACTTTGAAACTTGGCACAATAATGTAGTTCGAAGTTCTATAGCTATTGTTGATGTCCTATTGAAGTAGCCCCAAGCAGAGACTGACGAGTATCACTTTCATTGAAAGGGGTTGCCAAGCTTCCAAAAAACTACGAGTTTCCTGAAATCTCAGCAAATATTTTTTCACCCAATCTAGATGATACTGGCAGGTAATGATCAGTACACCAATCCCACTTGACTCACCAAATTTCGTTCTTCTAGGTTAAACCGTTCTTTGCAGTAACCGTTTTCATGTTTAGGTTTCACTCTGTTATCTCCTATATGGATACATGTAGTTGGAACTCTAAATCAAACACGGTTTGTGCTAGCTCTTTGAAACTTGGCACAATAATGTAGTTCCAAGTTCTAACGCTATGGTTGGTGTCCTATTGAAGTAGCCCCAAGCAGAGACTGACGAGAATCACTTTAATTGAAAGGGGTTGCCAAGCTTCCAAAAAACTACGAGTTTCCTGAAATCTCAGCAAACATTTTTTCACCCAATCTTGATGATACTGGCAGGTAATGATCAGTACACCAATCCCACTTGGCTCACCAAATTTCGTTCTTCTAGGTTAAACCGTTCCTTTGCAGTAACCGTTTTCATGTTTAGGTTTCACTCTTTTTTCTCCTATATGGATACAAGTAGTTGGAACTCTAATTCAAACACGGTTTGTGCTAGCTCTTTGAAACTTGGCACAATAATGTAGTTCCAAGTTCTATCGCTATGGTTGGTGTCCTATTGAACTAGCCCCAAGCAGCGACTGACGAGAATCACTTTCATTGAAAGGGGTTGCCAAGCTTCCAAAAACTACGAGTTTCCGGAAATCTCAGCAAACATTTTTTCACCCAATCTTGATGATACTGGCAGGTAATGATCAGTACACCAATTCCACTTGGCTAACCAAGTTTCGTTCTTCTAGGTTAAACCGTTCCTTTGCAGTAACCGTTTTCATGTTTAGGTTTCACTCTGTTTTCTCCTATATGGATACATGTAGTTGGAACTCTAAATCAAACAGGTTTGTGCTAACTCTTTGAAACTTGGCACAATAATGTAGTTCCAAATTCTATCGCTATGGTTTGTGTCCTGTTGAAGTAGCCCCAAGCAGAGACTGACGAGAATCACTTTCATTGAAAGGGGTTGCCAAGCTTACAAAAAACTACGACTTTCCTGAAACCTCAGCAAACATTTTTTCACCCAATTTGATGATACTGGCAGGTAATGATCAGTACACCAATCCCACTTGGCTCACCAAATTTCGTTCTTCTAGGTTAAACCGTTCCTTTGCAGTAACCGTTTTCATGTTTAGGTTTCGCTCTGTTTTCTCCTATATGGATACATGTAGTTGGAACTCTAAATCAAACACGGTTTGTGCTAGCTCTTTGAAACTTGGCACAATAATGTAGTTCCAAGTTCTATCGCTATGGTTGGTGTCCTATTGAAGTAGCCCCAAGCAGAGACTGACGAGAATCACTTTCATTGAAAGGGGTTGCCAAGCTTCCAAAAAACTACGAGTTTCCTGAAATCTCAGCAAACATTTTTTCGCCCAATCTTGATGATACTGGCAGGTAATGATCAGTACACCAATCCCACTTGGCTCACCAAATTTCGTTCTTTTAGGTTAAACCGTTCCTTTGCAGTAACCGTTTTCATGTTTAGGTTTCACTTTGTTTTCTCCTATATGGATACGTGTAGTTGGAACTCTAAATCAAACACGGTTTGTGCTAGCTCTTTCAAACTTGGCACAATAATGTAGTTCCAAGTTCTATCGCTATAGTTCATGTCCTATTGAAGTAGCCCCAAGCAGAGACTGACGAGAATCACTTTCATTGAAAGGGGTTGCCAAGCTTCCAAAAACTACGAGTTTCCGGAAATCTCAGCAAACATTTTTTGACCCAATCTTGATGATACTGGCAGGTAATGATCAGTACACCAATCCCACTTGGCTCACCAAATTTCGTTCTTCTAGGTTAAACCGTTCCTTTGCAGTAACCGTTTTCATGTTTAGGTTTCACTCTGTTTTCTCCTATATGGATACATGTAGTTGGAACTCTAAATCAAACACGGTTTGTGCTAGCTCTTTGAAACTTGGCACAATAATGTAGTTCGAAGTTCTATAGCTATTGTTGATGTCCTATTGAAGTAGCCCCAAGCAGAGACTGACGAGTATCACTTTCATTGAAAGGGGTTGCCAAGCTTCCAAAAAACTACGAGTTTCCTGAAATCTCAGCAAATATTTTTTCACCCAATCTAGATGATACTGGCAGGTAATGATCAGTACACCAATCCCACTTGACTCACCAAATTTCGTTCTTCTAGGTTAAACCGTTCTTTGCAGTAACCGTTTTCATGTTTAGGTTTCACTCTGTTATCTCCTATATGGATACATGTAGTTGGAACTCTAAATCAAACACGGTTTGTGCTAGCTCTTTGAAACTTGGCACAATAATGTAGTTCCAAGTTCTAACGCTATGGTTGATGTCCTATTGAAGTAGCCCCAAGCAGAGACTGACGAGAATCACTTTAATTGAAAGGGGTTGCCAAGCTTCCAAAAAACTACGAGTTTCCTGAAATCTCAGCAAACATTTTTTCACCCAATCTTGATGATACTGGCAGGTAATGATCAGTACACCAATCCCACTTGGCTCACCAAATTTCGTTCTTCTAGGTTAAACCGTTCCTTTGCAGTAACCGTTTTCATGTTTAGGTTTCACTCTTTTTTCTCCTATATGGATACAAGTAGTTGGAACTCTAATTCAAACACGGTTTGTGCTAGCTCTTTGAAACTTGGCACAATAATGTAGTTCCAAGTTCTATCGCTATGGTTGGTGTCCTATTGAACTAGCCCCAAGCAGCGACTGACGAGAATCACTTTCATTGAAAGGGGTTGCCAAGCTTCCAAAAACTACGAGTTTCCGGAAATCTCAGCAAACATTTTTTCACCCAATCTTGATGATACTGGCAGGTAATGATCAGTACACCAATTCCACTTGGCTAACCAAGTTTCGTTCTTCTAGGTTAAACCGTTCCTTTGCAGTAACCGTTTTCATGTTTAGGTTTCACTCTGTTTTCTCCTATATGGATACATGTAGTTGGAACTCTAAATCAAACAGGTTTGTGCTAACTCTTTGAAACTTGGCACAATAATGTAGTTCCAAATTCTATCGCTATGGTTTGTGTCCTGTTGAAGTAGCCCCAAGCAGAGACTGACGAGAATCACTTTCATTGAAAGGGGTTGCCAAGCTTACAAAAAACTACGACTTTCCTGAAACCTCAGCAAACATTTTTTCACCCAATTTGATGATACTGGCAGGTAATGATCAGTACACCAATCCCACTTGGCTCACCAAATTTCGTTCTTCTAGGTTAAACCGTTCCTTTGCAGTAACCGTTTTCATGTTTAGGTTTCGCTCTGTTTTCTCCTATATGGATACATGTAGTTGGAACTCTAAATCAAACACGGTTTGTGCTAGCTCTTTGAAACTTGGCACAATAATGTAGTTCCAAGTTCTATCGCTATGGTTGGTGTCCTATTGAAGTAGCCCCAAGCAGAGACTGACGAGAATCACTTTCATTGAAAGGGGTTGCCAAGCTTCCAAAAACTACGAGTTTCCTGAAATCTCAGCAAACATTTTTTCGCCCAATCTTGATGATACTGGCAGGTAATGATCAGTACACCAATCCCACTTGGCTCACCAAATTTCGTTCTTCTAGGTTAAACCGTTCCTTTGCAGTAACCGTTTTCATGTTTAGGTTTCACTTTGTTTTCTCCTATATGGATACGTGTAGTTGGAACTCTAAATCAAACACGGTTTGTGCTAGCTCTTTCAAACTTGGCACAATAATGTAGTTCCAAGTTCTATCGCTATAGTTCATGTCCTATTGAAGTAGCCCCAAGCAGAGACTGACGAGAATCACTTTAATTGAAAGGGGTTGCCAAGCTTCCAAAAAACTACGAGTTTCCTGAAATCTCAGCAAACATTTTTTCACCCAATCTTGATCATACTGGCAGGTAATGATCAGTACACCAATCCCACTTGGCTCACCAAATTTTGTTCTTCTAGGTTAAACCGTTCCTTTGCAGTAACCGTTTTCATGTTAAGGTTTCACTCTGTTTTCTCCTATATGGATACATGTAGTTGGAACTCTAAATCAAACACGGTTTGTGCTAGCTCTTTGAAACTTGGCACAATAATGTAGTTCCAAGTTCTATCGCTATGGTTGGTGTCCTATTGAAGTAGCCCCAAGCAGCGACTGACGAGAATCACTTTCATTGAAAAGGGTTGCCAAGCTTCCAAAAACTACGAGTTTCCTGAAATCTCAGCAAACATTTTTTCACCCAATCTTGATGATACTGGCAGGTAATTATCAGTACACCAATCCCACTTGGCTCACCAAATTTCGTTCTTCTAGGTTAAACCGTTCCTTTGCAGAAACCGTTTTCATGTTTAGGTTTCACTCTGTTTTCTCCTATATGGATACATGTAGTTGGAACTCTAAATCAAACACGGTTTGTGCTAGCTCTTTGAAACTTGGCACAATAATGTAGTTCCAAGTTCTATCGCTATGGTTCATGTCCTATTGAAGTAGCCCCAAGCAGAGACTGACGAGAATCACTTTCATTGAAAGGGGATGCCAAGCTTCCAAAAAACTACGAGTTTCCTGAAATCTCAGCAAACATTTTTTCGCCCAATCTTGATGATACTGGCAGGTAATGATCAGTACACCAATCCCACTTGGCTCACCAAATTTCGTTCTTCTAGGTTAAACCGTTCCTTTGCAGTAACCGTTTTCATGTTTAGGTTTCACTCTGTTTTCTCACATATGGATACATGTAGTTGGAACTCTAAATCAAACACGGTTTGTGCTAGCTCTTTGAAACTTGGCACAATAATGTAGTTCTAATTTCTATCGCTATGGTTGGTGTCCTATTGAAGTAGCCCCAAGCAGAGACTGACGAGAATCACTTTCATTCAAAGGGGTTGCCAAGCTTCCAAAAAACTACGAGTTTCCTGAAATCTCAGCAAACATTTTTTCGCCCAATCTTGATGATACTGGCAGGTAATGATCAGTACACCAATCCCACTTGGCTCACCAAATTTCGTTCTTCTAGGTTAAACCGTTCCTTTGCAGTAACCGTTTTCATGTTTAGGTTTCACTCTGTTTTCTCACATATGGATACATGTAGTTGGAACTCAAAATCAAACACGGTTTGTGCTACCTCTTTGAAACTTGGCACAATAATGTAGTTCTAATTTCTATCGCTATGGTTGGTGTCCTATTGAAGTAGCCCCAAGCAGAGACTGACGAGAATCACTTTCATTGAAAGGGGTTGCCAAGCTTCCAAAAAACTACGAGTTTCCTGAAACCTCAGCAAACATTTTTTCACCCAATTTGATGATACTGGCAGGTAATGATCAGTACACCAATCCCACTTGGCTCACCAAATTTCGTTCTTCTAGGTTAAACCGTTCCTTTGCAGTAACCGTTTTCATGTTTAGGTTTCACTCTGTTTTCTCCTATATGGATACATGTAGTTGGAACTCTAAATCAAACACGGTTTGTGCTAGCTCTTTGAAACTTGGCACAATAATGTAGTTCCAAGTTCTATCGCTATGGTTTGTGTCCTATTGAAGTATCCCCAAGCAGAGACTGACGAGAATCACTTTCATTAAAGGGGTTGCCAAGCTTCCAAAAAACTACGAGTTTCCGGAAATCTCAGCAAACATTTTTTGACCCAATCTTGATGATACTGGCAGGTAATGATCAGTACACCAATCCCACTTGGCTCACCAAATTTCGTTCTTCTAGGTTAAACCGTTCCTTTGCAGTAACCGTTTTCATGTTTAGGTTTCACTCGGTTTTCTCCTATATGGATACATGTTGTTGGAACTCTAAATCAAACACGGTTTGTGCTAGCTCTTTGAAACTTGGCACAATAATGTAGTTCCAAGTTCTATCGCTAGGGTTTGTGTCCTATTGAAGTAGCCCCAAGCAGAGACTGACGAGAATCACTTTCATTGAAAGGGGTTGCCAAGCTTCCAAAAAACTACGAGTTTCCTGAAACCTCAGCAAACATTTTTTCACCCAATTTGATGATACTGGCAGGTAATGATCAGTACACCAATCCCACTTGGCTCACCAAATTTCGTTCTTCTAGGTTAAACCGTTCCTTTGCAGTAACCGTTTTCATGTTTAGGTTTCGCTCTGTTTTCTCCTATATGGATACATGTAGTTGGAACTCTAAATCAAACACGGTTTGTGCTAGCTCTTTGAAACTTGGCACAATAATGTAGTTCCAAGTTCTATCGCTATGGTTGGTGTCCTATTGAAGTAGCCCCAAGCAGAGACTGACGAGAATCACTTTCATTCAAAGGGGTTGCCAAGCTTCCAAAAAACTACGAGTTTCCTGAAATCTCAGCAAACATTTTTTCGCCCAATCTTGATGATACTGGCAGGTAATGATCAGTACACCAATCCCACTTGGCTCACCAAATTTCGTTCTTCTAGGTTAAACCGTTCCTTTGCAGTAACCGTTTTCATGTTTAGGTTTCACTCTGTTTTCTCACATATGGATACATGTAGTTGGAACTCTAAATCAAACACGGTTTGTGCTAGCTCTTTGAAACTTGGCACAATAATGTAGTTCCCAAGTTCTATCGCTATGGTTCATGTCCTATTGAAGTAGCCCCAAGCAGAGACTGACGAGAATCACTTTCATTGAAAGGGGATGCCAAGCTTCCAAAAAACTACGAATTTCCTGAAATCTCAGCAAACATTTTTTCGCCCAATCTTGATGATACTGGCAGGTAATGATCAGTACACCAATCCCACTTGGCTCACCAAATTTCGTTCTTCTAGGTTAAACCGTTCCTTTGCAGTAACCGTTTTCATGTTTAGGTTTCACTCTGTTTTCTCACATATGGATACATGTAGTTGGAACTCTAAATCAAACACGGTTTGTGCTAGCTCTTTGAAACTTGGCACAATAATGTAGTTATAATTTCTATCGCTGTGGTTGGTGTCCTATTGAAGTAGCCCCAAGCAGAGACTGACGAGAATCACTTTCATTCAAAGGGGTTGCCAAGCTTCCAAAAAACTACGAGTTTCCTGAAATCTCAGCAAACATTTTTTCGCCCAATCTTGATGATACTGGCAGGTAATGATCAGTACACCAATCCCACTTGGCTCACCAAATTTCGTACTTCTAGGTTAAACCGTTCCTTTGCAGTAACCGTTTTCATGTTTAGGTTTCACTCTGTTTTCTCACATATGGATACACGTAGTTGGAACTCTAAATCAAACACGGTTTGTGCTACCTCTTTGAAACTTGGCACAATAATGTAGTTCTAATTTCTATCGCTATGGTTGGTGTCCTATTGAAGTAGCCCCAAGCAGAGACTGACGAGAATCACTTTCATTCAAAGGGGTTGCCAAGCTTCCAAAAAACTACGAGTTTCCTGAAATCTCAGCAAACATTTTTTTCGCCCAATCTTGATGATACTGGCAGGTAATGATCTGTACACCAATCCCACTTGGCGCACCAAATTTCGTTCTTCTAGGTTAAACCGTTCCTTTGCAGTAACCGTTTTCATGTTTAGGTTTCACTCGGTTTTCTCCTATATGGATACATGTTGTTGGAACTCTAAATCAAACACGGTTTGTGCTAGCTCTTTGAAACTTGGCAGAATAATGTAGTTCCAAGTTCTATCGCTATGGTTTGTGTCCTATTGAAGTAGCCCCAAGCAGAGACTGTCGAGAATCACTTTCATTGAAAGGGGTTGCCAAGCTTCCAAAAAACTACGAGTTTCCTGAAACCTCAGCAAACATTTTTTCACCCAATTTGATGATACTGGCAGGTAATGATCAGTACACCAATCCCACTTGGCTCACCAAATTTCGTTCTTCTAGGTTAAACCGTTCCTTTGCAGTAACCATATTCATGTTTAGGTTTCACTCTGTTTTCTCCTATATGGATATGATGTAGTTGGAACTCTAAATCAAACACGGTTTGTGCTAGCTCTTTGAAACTTGGCACAATAATGTAGTTCCAAGTTCTATCGCTATGGTTTGTGTCCTATTGAAGTATCCCCAAGCAGAGACTGACGAGAATCACTTTAATTGAAAGGGGTTGCCAAGCTTCCAAAAAACTACGAGTTTCCGGAAATCTCAGCAAACATTTTTTGACCCAATCTTGATGATACTGGCAGGTAATGATCAGTACACCAATCCCACTTGGCTCACCAAATTTCGTTCTTCTAGGTTTAAACCGTTCCTTTGCAGTAACCGTTTTCATGTTTAGGTTTCACTCTGTTTTCTCCTATATGGATACATGTAGTTGGAACTCTAAATCAAACACGGTTTGTGCTAGCTCTTTGAAACTTGGCACAATAATGTAGTTCGAAGTTCTATAGCTATTGTTGATGTCCTATTGAAGTAGCCCCAAGCAGAGACTGACGAGTATCACTTTCATTGAAAGGGGTTGCCAAGCTTCCAAAAAACTACGAGTTTCCTGAAATCTCAGCAAATATTTTTTCACCCAATCTAGATGATACTGGCAGGTCATGATCAGTACACCAATCCCACTTGGCTCACCAAATTTCGTTCTTCTAGGTTAAACCGTTCTTTGCAGTAACCGTTTTCATGTTTAGGTTTCACTCTGTTATCTCCTATATGGATACATGTAGTTGGAACTCTAAATCAAACACGGTTTGTGCTAGCTCTTTGAAACTTGGCACAATAATGTAGTTCCAAGTTCTAACGCTATGGTTGGTGTCCTATTGAAGTAGCCCCAAGCAGAGACTGACGAGAATCACTTTAATTGAAAGGGGTTGCCAAGCTTCCAAAAAACTACGAGTTTCCTGAAATCTCAGCAAACATTTTTTCACCCAATCTTGATGATACTGGCAGGTAATGATCAGTACACCAATCCCACTTGGCTCACCAAATTTCGTTCTTCTAGGTTAAACCGTTCCTTTGCAGTAACCGTTTTCATGTTTAGGTTTCACTCTTTTTTCTCCTATATGGATACAAGTAGTTGGAACTCTAATTCAAACACGGTTTGTGCTAGCTCTTTGAAACTTGGCACAATAATGTAGTTCCAAGTTCTATCGCTATGGTTGGTGTCCTATTGAACTAGCCCCAAGCAGCGGACTGACGAGAATCACTTTCATTGAAAGGGGTTGCCAAGCTTCCAAAAACTACGAGTTTCCGGAAATCTCAGCAAACATTTTTTCACCCAATCTTGATGATACTGGCAGGTAATGATCAGTACACCAATTCCACTTGGCTAACCAAGTTTCGTTCTTCTAGGTTAAACCGTTCCTTTGCAGTAACCGTTTTCATGTTTAGGTTTCACTCTGTTTTCTCACATATGGATACATGTAGTTGGAACTCTAAATCAAACACGGTTTGTGCTAGCTCTTTGAAACTTGGCACAATAATGTAGTTATAATTTCTATCGCTATGGTTGGTGTCCTATTGAAGTAGCCCCAAGCAGAGACTGACGAGAATCATTTTCATTCAAAGGGGTTGCCAAGCTTCCAAAAAACTACGAGTTTCCTGAAATCTCAGCAAACATTTTTCGCCCAATCTTGATGATACTGGCAGGTAATGATCAGTACACCAATCCCACTTGGCTCACCAAATTTCGTACTTCTAGGTTAAACCGTTCCTTTGCAGTAACCGTTTTCATGTTTAGGTTTCACTCTGTTTTCTCACATATGGATACATGTAGTTGGAACTCTAAATCAAACACGGTTTGTGCTACCTCTTTGAAACTTGGCACAATAATGTAGTTCTAATTTCTATCGCTATGGTTGGTGTCCTATTGAAGTAGCCCCAAGCAGAGACTGACGAGAATCACTTTCATTGAAAGGGGTTGCCAAGCTTCCAAAAAACTACGAGTTTCCTGAAACCTCAGCAAACATTTTTTCACCCATTTGATGATACTGGCAGGTAATGATCAGTACACCAATCCCACTTGGCTCACCAAATTTGTTCTTCTAGGTTAAACCGTTCCTTTGCAGTAACCGTTTTCATGTTTAGGTTTCACTCTGTTTTCTCCTATATGGATACATGTAGTTGGAACTCTAAATCAAACACGGTTTGTGCTAGCTCTTTGAAACTTGGCACAATAATGTAGTTCCAAGTTCTATCGCTATGGTTTGTGTCCTATTGAAGTATCCCCAAGCAGAGACTGACGAGAATCACTTTCATTAAAGGGGTTGCCAAGCTTCCAAAAAACTACGAGTTTCCGGAAATCTCAGCAAACATTTTTTGACCCAATCTTGATGATACTGGCAGGTAATGATCAGTACACCAATCCCACTTGGCTCACCAAATTTCGTTCTTCTAGGTTAAACCGTTCCTTTGCAGTAACCGTTTTCATGTTTAGGTTTCACTCGGTTTTCTCCTATATGGATACATGTTGTTGGAACTCTAAATCAAACACGGTTTGTGCTAGCTCTTTGAAACTTGGCACAATAATGTAGTTCCAAGTTCTATCGCTAGGGTTTGTGTCCTATTGAAGTAGCCCCAAGCAGAGACTGACGAGAATCACTTTCATTGAAAGGGGTTGCCAAGCTTCCAAAAAACTACGAGTTTCCTGAAACCTCAGCAAACATTTTTTCACCCAATTTGATGATACTGGCAGGTAATGATCAGTACACCAATCCCACTTGCTCACCAAATTTCGTTCTTCTAGGTTAAACCGTTCCTTTGCAGTAACCGTTTTCATGTTTAGGTTTCACTCTGTTTTCTCCTATATGGATACATGTAGTTGGAACTCTAAATCAAACACGGTTTGTGCTAGCTCTTTGAAACTTGGCACAATAATGTAGTTCCAAGTTCTATCGCTATGGTTGGTGTCCTATTGAAGTAGCCCCAAGCAGAGACTGACGAGAATCACTTTCATTCAAAGGGTTGCCAAGCTTCCAAAAAACTACGAGTTTCCTGAAATCTCAGCAAACATTTTTTCGCCCAATCTTGATGATACTGGCAGGTAATGATCAGTACACCAATCCCACTTGGCTCACCAAATTTCGTACTTCTAGGTTAAACCGTTCCTTTGGAGTAACCGTTTTCATGTTTAGGTTTCACTCTGTTTTCTCACATATGGATACATGTAGTTGGAACTCTAAATCAAACACGGTTTGTGCTACCTCTTTGAAACTTGGCACAATAATGTAGTTCTAATTTCTATCGCTATGGTGGTGTCCTATTGAAGTAGCCCCAAGCAGAGACTGACGAGAATCACTTTCATTGAAAGGGGTTGCCAAGCTTCCAAAAAACTACGAGTTTCCTGAAACCTCAGCAAACATTTTTTCACCCAATTTGATGATACTGGCAGGTAATGATCAGTACACCAATCCCACTTGGCTCACCAAATTTCGTTCTTCTAGGTTAAACCGTTCCTTTGCAGTAACCGTTTTCATGTTTAGGTTTCACTCTGTTTTCTCACATATGGATACATGTAGTTGGAACTCTAAATCAAACACGGTTTGTGCTAGCTCTTTGAAACTTGGCACAATAATGTAGTTCCAAGTTCTATCGCTATGGTTCATGTCCTATTGAAGTAGCCCCAAGCAGAGACTGACGAGAATCACTTTCATTGAAAGGGGATGCCAAGCTTCCAAAAAACTACGAATTTCCTGAAATCTCAGCAAACATTTTTTCGCCCAATCTTGATGATACTGGCAGGTAATGATCAGTACACCAATCCCACTTGGCTCACCAAATTTCGTTCTTCTAGGTTAAACCGTTCCTTTGCAGTAACCGTTTTCATGTTTAGGTTTCACTCTGTTTTCTCACATATGGATACATGTAGTTGGAACTCTAAATCAAACACGGTTTGTGCTAGCTCTTTGAAACTTGGCACAATAATGTAGTTATAATTTCTATCGCTATGGTTGGTGTCCTATTGAAGTAGCCCCAAGCAGAGACTGACGAGAATCACTTTCTATTCAAAGGGGTTGCCAAGCTTCCAAAAAACTACGAGTTTCCTGAAATCTCAGCAAACATTTTTTCGCCCAATCTTGATGATACTGGCAGGTAATGATCAGTACACCAATCCCACTTGGCTCACCAAATTTCGTACTTCTAGGTTAAACCGTTCCTTTGCAGTAACCGTTTTCATGTTTAGGTTTCACTCTGTTTTCTCACATATGGATACACGTAGTTGGAACTCTAAATCAAACACGGTTTGTGCTACCTCTTTGAAACTTGGCACAATAATGTAGTTCTAATTTCTATCGCTATGGTTGGTGTCCTATTGAAGTAGCCCCCAAGCAGAGACGACTGACGAGAATCACTTTCATTCAAAGGGGTTGCCAAGCTTCCAAAAAACTACGAGTTTCCTGAAACCTCAGCAAACATTTTTTCGCCCAATCTTGATGATACTGGCAGGTAATGATCTGTACACCAATCCCACTTGGCTCACCAAATTTCGTTCTTCTAGGTTAAACCGTTCCTTTGCAGTAACCGTTTTCATGTTTAGGTTTCACTCGGTTTTCTCCTATATGGATACATGTAGTTGGAACTCTAAATCAAACACGGTTTGTGCTAGCTCTTTGAAACTTGGCAGAATAATGTAGTTCCAAGTTCTATCGCTATGGTTTGTGTCCTATTGAAGTAGCCCCAAGCAGAGACTGACGAGAATCACTTTCATTGAAAGGGGTTGCCAAGCTTCCAAAAAAACTACGAGTTTCCTGAAACCTCAGCAAACATTTTTTCACCCAATTTGATGATACTGGCAGGTGTTGATCAGTACACCAATCCCACTTGGCTCACCAAATTTCGTTCTTCTAGGTTAAACCGTTCCTTTGCAGTAACCATATTCATGTTTAGGTTTCACTCTGTTTTCTCCTATATGGATATGATGTAGTTGGAACTCGAAATCAAACACGGTTTGTGCTAGCTCTTTGAAACTTGGCACAATAATGTAGTTCCAAGTTCTATCGCTATGGTTTGTGTCCTATTGAAGTAGCCCCAAGCAGCGACTGACGAGAATCACTTTCATTGAAAAGGGTTGCCAAGCTTCCAAAAACTACGAGTTTCCTGAAATCTCAGCAAACATTTTTTCACCCAATCTTGATGATACTGGCAGGTAATTATCAGTACACCAATCCCACTTGGCTCACCAAATTTCGTTCTTCTAGGTTAAACCGTTCCTTTGCAGAAACCGTTTTCATGTTTAGGTTTCACTCTGTTTTCTCCTATATGGATACATGTAGTTGGAACTCTAAATCAAACACGGTTTTGTGCTAGCTCTTTGAAACTTGGCACAATAATGTAGTTCGAAGTTCTATAGCTATTGTTGATGTCCTATTGAAGTAGCCCCAAGCAGAGACTGACGAGTATCACTTTCATTGAAAGGGGTTGCCAAGCTTCCAAAAAACTACGAGTTTCCTGAAATCTCAGCAAATATTTTTTCACCCAATCTAGATGATACTGGCAGGTAATGATCAGTACACCAATCCCACTTGACTCACCAAATTTCGTTCTTCTAGGTTAAACCGTTCTTTGCAGTAACCCTTTTCATGTTTAGGTTTCACTCTGTTATCTCCTATATGGATACATGTAGTTGGAACTCTAAATCAAACACGGTTTGTGCTAGCTCTTTGAAACTTGGCACAATAATGTAGTTCCAAGTTCTAACGCTATGGTTGGTGTCCTATTGAAGTAGCCCCAAGCAGAGACTGACGAGAATCACTTTAATTGAAAGGGGTTGCCAAGCTTCCAAAAAACTACGAGTTTCCTGAAATCTCAGCAAACATTTTTTCACCCAATCTTGATGATACTGGCAGGTAATGATCAGTACACCAATCCCACTTGGCTCACCAAATTTCGTTCTTCTAGGTTAAACCGTTCCTTTGCAGTAACCGTTTTCATGTTTAGGTTTCACTCTTTTTTCTCCTATATGGATACAAGTAGTTGGAACTCTAATTCAAACACGGTTTGTGCTAGCTCTTTGAAACTTGGCACAATAATGTAGTTCCAAGTTCTATCGCTATGGTTGGTGTCCTATTGAACTAGCCCCAAGCAGCGACTGACGAGAATCACTTTCATTGAAAGGGGTTGCCAAGCTTCCAAAAACTACGAGTTTCCGGAAATCTCAGCAAACATTTTTTCACCCAATCTTGATGATACTGGCAGGTAATGATCAGTACACCAATTCCACTTGGCTAACCAAGTTTCGTTCTTCTAGGTTAAACCGTTCCTTTGCAGTAACCGTTTTCATGTTTAGGTTTCACTCTGTTTTCTCCTATATGGATACATGTAGTTGGAACTCTAAATCAAACAGGTTTGTGCTAACTCTTTGAAACTTGGCACAATAATGTAGTTCCAAATTCTATCGCTATGGTTTGTGTCCTGTTGAAGTAGCCCCAAGCAGAGACTGACGAGAATCACTTTCATTGAAAGGGGTTGCCAAGCTTACAAAAAACTACGACTTCCTGAAACCTCAGCAAACATTTTTTCACCCAATTTGATGATACTGGCAGGTAATGATCAGTACACCAATCCCACTTGGCTCACCAAATTTCGTTCTTCTAGGTTAAACCGTTCCTTTGCAGTAACCGTTTTCATGTTTAGGTTTCGCTCTGTTTTCTCCTATATGGATACATGTAGTTGGAACTCTAAATCAAACACGGTTTGTGCTAGCTCTTTGAAACTTGGCACAATAATGTAGTTCCAAGTTCTATCGCTATGGTTGGTGTCCTATTGAAGTAGCCCCAAGCAGAGACTGACGAGAATCACTTTCATTGAAAGGGGTTGCCAAGCTTCCAAAAAACTACGAGTTTCCTGAAATCTCAGCAAACATTTTTTCGCCCAATCTTGATGATACTGGCAGGTAATGATCAGTACACCAATCCCACTTGGCTCACCAAATTTCGTTCTTCTAGGTTAAACCGTTCCTTTGCAGTAACCGTTTTCATGTTTAGGTTTCACTTTGTTTTCTCCTATATGGATACGTGTAGTTGGAACTCTAAATCAAACACGGTTTGTGCTAGCTCTTTCAAACTTGGCACAATAATGTAGTTCCAAGTTCTATCGCTATAGTTCATGTCCTATTGAAGTAGCCCCAAGCAGAGACTGACGAGAATCACTTTCATTGAAAGGGGTTGCCAAGCTTCCAAAAAACTACGAGTTTCCTGAAATCTCAGCAAACATTTTTTGACCCAATCTTGATGATACTGGCAGGTAATGCTCAGTACACCAATCCCACTTGGCTCACCAAATTTCGTTTTTCTAGGTTAAACCGTTCCTTTGCAGTAACCGTTTTCATGTTAAGGTTTCACTCTGTTTTCTCCTATATGGATACATGTAGTTGGAACTCTAAATCAAACACGGTTTGTGCTAGCTCTTTGAAACTTGGCACAATAATGTAGTTCCAAGTTCTATCGCTATGGTTGGTGTCCTATTGAAGTAGCCCCAAGCAGCGACTGACGAGAATCACTTTCATTGAAAAGGGTTGCCAAGCTTCCAAAAACTACGAGTTTCCTGAAATCTCAGCAAACATTTTTTCACCCAATCTTGATGATACTGGCAGGTAATTATCAGTACACCAATCCCACTTGGCTCACCAAATTTCGTTCTTCTAGGTTAAACCGTTCCTTTGCAGAAACCGTTTTCATGTTTAGGTTTCACTCTGTTTTCTCCTATATGGATACATGTAGTTGGAACTCTAAATCAAACACGGTTTGTGCTAGCTCTTTTGAAACTTGGCACAATAATGTAGTTCGAAGTTCTATAGCTATTGTTGATGTCCTATTGAAGTAGCCCCAAGCAGAGACTGACGAGTATCACTTTCATTGAAAGGGGTTGCCAAGCTTCCAAAAAACTACGAGTTTCCTGAAATCTCAGCAAATATTTTTTCACCCAATCTAGATGATACTGGCAGGTAATGATCAGTACACCAATCCCACTTGACTCACCAAATTTCGTTCTTCTAGGTTAAACCGTTCTTTGCAGTAACCCTTTTCATGTTTAGGTTTCACTCTGTTATCTCCTATATGGATACATGTAGTTGGAACTCTAAATCAAACACGGTTTGTGCTAGCTCTTTGAAACTTGGCACAATAATGTAGTTCCAAGTTCTAACGCTATGGTTGGTGTCCTATTGAAGTAGCCCCAAGCAGAGACTGACGAGAATCACTTTAATTGAAAGGGGTTGCCAAGCTTCCAAAAAAACTACGAGTTTCCTGAAATCTCAGCAAACATTTTTTCACCCAATCTTGATGATACTGGCAGGTAATGATCAGTACACCAATCCCACTTGGCTCACCAAATTTCGTTCTTCTAGGTTAAACCGTTCCTTTGCAGTAACCGTTTTCATGTTTAGGTTTCACTCTTTTTTCTCCTATATGGATACAAGTAGTTGGAACTCTAATTCAAACACGGTTTGTGCTAGCTCTTTGAAACTTGGCACAATAATGTAGTTCCAAGTTCTATCGCTATGGTTGGTGTCCTATTGAACTAGCCCCAAGCAGCGACTGACGAGAATCACTTTCATTGAAAGGGGTTGCCAAGCTTCCAAAAACTACGAGTTTCCGGAAATCTCAGCAAACATTTTTTCACCCAATCTTGATGATACTGGCAGGTAATGATCAGTACACCAATTCCACTTGGCTAACCAAGTTTCGTTCTTCTAGGTTAAACCGTTCCTTTGCAGTAACCGTTTTCATGTTTAGGTTTCACTCTGTTTTCTCCTATATGGATACATGTAGTTGGAACTCTAAATCAAACAGGTTTGTGCTAACTCTTTGAAACTTGGCACAATAATGTAGTTCCAAATTCTATCGCTATGGTTTGTGTCCTGTTGAAGTAGCCCCAAGCAGAGACTGACGAGAATCACTTTCATTGAAAGGGGTTGCCAAGCTTACAAAAAACTACGACTTTCCTGAAACCTCAGCAAACATTTTTTCACCCAATTTGATGATACTGGCAGGTAATGATCAGTACACCAATCCCACTTGGCTCACCAAATTTCGTTCTTCTAGGTTAAACCGTTCCTTTGCAGTAACCGTTTTCATGTTTAGGTTTCGCTCTGTTTTCTCCTATATGGATACATGTAGTTGGAACTCTAAATCAAACACGGTTTGTGCTAGCTCTTTGAAACTTGGCACAATAATGTAGTTCCAAGTTCTATCGCTATGGTTGGTGTCCTATTGAAGTAGCCCCAAGCAGAGACTGACGAGAATCACTTTCATTGAAAGGGGTTGCCAAGCTTCCAAAAAACTACGAGTTTCCTGAAATCTCAGCAAACATTTTTTCGCCCAATCTTGATGATACTGGCAGGTAATGATCAGTACACCAATCCCACTTGGCTCACCAAATTTCGTTCTTCTAGGTTAAACCGTTCCTTTGCAGTAACCGTTTTCATGTTTAGGTTTCACTTTGTTTTCTCCTATATGGATACGTGTAGTTGGAACTCTAAATCAAACACGGTTTGTGCTAGCTCTTTCAAACTTGGCACAATAATGTAGTTCCAAGTTCTATCGCTATGGTTGGTGTCCTATTGAAGTAGCCCCAAGCAGAGACTGACGAGAATCACTTTCATTGAAAGGGGTTGCCAAGCTTCCAAAAAACTACGAGTTTCCTGAAATCTCAGCAAACATTTTTTCGCCCAATCTTGATGATACTGGCAGGTAATGATCAGTACACCAATCCCACTTGGCTCACCAAATTTCGTTCTTCTAGGTTAAACCGTTCCTTTGCAGTAACCGTTTTCATGTTTAGGTTTCACTTTGTTTTCTCCTATATGGATACGTGTAGTTGGAACTCTAAATCAAACACGGTTTGTGCTAGCTCTTTCAAACTTGGCACAATAATGTAGTTCCAAGTTCTATCGCTATAGTTCATGTCCTATTGAAGTAGCCCCAAGCAGAGACTGACGAGAATCACTTTCATTGAAAGGGGTTGCCAAGCTTCCAAAAAACTACGAGTTTCCTGAAATCTCAGCAAACATTTTTTGACCCAATCTTGATGATACTGGCAGGTAATGCTCAGTACACCAATCCCACTTGGCTCACCAAATTTCGTTCTTCTAGGTTAAACCGTTCCTTTGCAGTAACCGTTTTCATGTTAAGGTTTCACTCTGTTTTCTCCTATATGGATACATGTAGTTGGAACTCTAAATCAAACACGGTTTGTGCTAGCTCTTTGAAACTTGGCACAATAATGTAGTTCCAAGTTCTATCGCTATGGTTGGTGTCCTATTGAAGTAGCCCCAAGCAGCGACTGACGAGAATCACTTTCATTGAAAAGGGTTGCCAAGCTTCCAAAAACTACGAGTTTCCTGAAATCTCAGCAAACATTTTTTCACCCAATCTTGATGATACTGGCAGGTAATTATCAGTACACCAATCCCACTTGGCTCACCAAATTTCGTTCTTCTAGGTTAAACCGTTCCTTTGCAGAAACCGTTTTCATGTTTAGGTTTCACTCTGTTTTCTCCTATATGGATACATGTAGTTGGAACTCTAAATCAAACACGGTTTGTGCTAGCTCTTTGAAACTTGGCACAATAATGTAGTTCGAAGTTCTATAGCTATTGTTGATGTCCTATTGAAGTAGCCCCAAGCAGAGACTGACGAGTATCACTTTCATTGAAAGGGGTTGCCAAGCTTCCAAAAAACTACGAGTTTCCTGAAATCTCAGCAAATATTTTTTCACCCAATCTAGATGATACTGGCAGGTAATGATCAGTACACCAATCCCACTTGACTCACCAAATTTCGTTCTTCTAGGTTAAACCGTTCTTTGCAGTAACCGTTTTCATGTTTAGGTTTCACTCTGTTATCTCCTATATGGATACATGTAGTTGGAACTCTAAATCAAACACGGTTTGTGCTAGCTCTTTGAAACTTGGCACAATAATGTAGTTCCAAGTTCTAACGCTATGGTTGGTGTCCTATTGAAGTAGCCCCAAGCAGAGACTGACGAGAATCACTTTAATTGAAAGGGGTTGCCAAGCTTCCAAAAAACTACGAGTTTCCTGAAATCTCAGCAAACATTTTTTCACCCAATCTTGATGATACTGGCAGGTAATGATCAGTACACCAATCCCACTTGGCTCACCAAATTTCGTTCTTCTAGGTTAAACCGTTCCTTTGCAGTAACCGTTTTCATGTTTAGGTTTCACTCTTTTTTCTCCTATATGGATACAAGTAGTTGGAACTCTAATTCAAACACGGTTTGTGCTAGCTCTTTGAAACTTGGCACAATAATGTAGTTCCAAGTTCTATCGCTATGGTTGGTGTCCTATTGAACTAGCCCCAAGCAGCGACTGACGAGAATCACTTTCATTGAAAGGGGTTGCCAAGCTTCCAAAAACTACGAGTTTCCGGAAATCTCAGCAAACATTTTTTCACCCAATCTTGATGATACTGGCAGGTAATGATCAGTACACCAATTCCACTTGGCTAACCAAGTTTCGTTCTTCTAGGTTAAACCGTTCCTTTGCAGTAACCGTTTTCATGTTTAGGTTTCACTCTGTTTTCTCCTATATGGATACATGTAGTTGGAACTCTAAATCAAACAGGTTTGTGCTAACTCTTTGAAACTTGGCACAATAATGTAGTTCCAAATTCTATCGCTATGGTTTGTGTCCTGTTGAAGTAGCCCCAAGCAGAGACTGACGAGAATCACTTTCATTGAAAGGGGTTGCCAAGCTTACAAAAAACTACGACTTTCCTGAAACCTCAGCAAACATTTTTTCACCCAATTTGATGATACTGGCAGGTAATGATCAGTACACCAATCCCACTTGGCTCACCAAATTTCGTTCTTCTAGGTTAAACCGTTCCTTTGCAGTAACCGTTTTCATGTTTAGGTTTCGCTCTGTTTTCTCCTATATGGATACATTAGTTGGAACTCTAAATCAAACACGGTTTGTGCTAGCTCTTTGAAACTTGCACAATAATGTAGTTCCAAGTTCTATCGCTATGGTTGGTGTCCTATTGAAGTAGCCCCAAGCAGAGACTGACGAGAATCACTTTCATTGAAAGGGGTTGCCAAGCTTCCAAAAAACTACGAGTTTCCTGAAATCTCAGCAAACATTTTTTCGCCCAATCTTGATGATACTGGCAGGTAATGATCAGTACACCAATCCCACTTGGCTCACCAAATTTCGTTCTTCTAGGTTAAACCGTTCCTTTGCAGTAACCGTTTTCATGTTTAGGTTTCACTTTGTTTTCTCCTATATGGATACGTGTAGTTGGAACTCTAAATCAAACACGGTTTGTGCTAGCTCTTTCAAACTTGGCACAATAATGTAGTTCCAAGTTCTATCGCTATAGTTCATGTCCTATTGAAGTAGCCCCAAGCAGAGACTGACGAGAATCACTTTTTCATTGAAAGGGGTTGCCAAGCTTCCAAAAAACTACGAGTTTCCTGAAATCTCAGCAAACATTTTTTCACCCAATCTTGATCATACTGGCAGGTAATGATCAGTACACCAATCCCACTTGGCTCACCAAATTTCGTTCTTCTAGGTTAAACCGTTCCTTTGCAGTAACCGTTTTCATGTTTAGGTTTCACTCTGTTTTCTCCTATATGGATACATGTAGTTGGAACTCTAAATCAAACACGGTTTGTGCTAGCTCTTTGAAACTTGGCACAATAATGTAGTTCCAAGTTCTATCGCTATGGTTGGTGTCCTATTGAAGTAGCCCCAAGCAGCGACTGACGAGAATCACTTTCATTGAAAAGGGTTGCCAAGCTTCCAAAAACTACGAGTTTCCTGAAATCTCAGCAAACATTTTTTCACCCAATCTTGATGATACTGGCAGGTAATTATCAGTACACCAATCCCACTTGGCTCACCAAATTTCGTTCTTCTAGGTTAAACCGTTCCTTTGCAGAAACCGTTTTCATGTTTAGGTTTCACTCTGTTTTCTCCTATATGGATACATGTAGTTGGAACTCTAAATCAAACACGGTTTGTGCTAGCTCTTTGAAACTTGGCACAATAATGTAGTTCCAAGTTCTATCGCTATGGTTCATGTCCTATTGAAGTAGCCCCAAGCAGAGACTGACGAGAATCACTTTCATTGAAAGGGGATGCCAAGCTTCCAAAAAACTACGAGTTTCCTGAAATCTCAGCAAACATTTTTTCGCCCAATCTTGATGATACTGGCAGGTAATGATCAGTACACCAATCCCACTTGGCTCACCAAATTTCGTTCTTCTAGGTTAAACCGTTCCTTTGCAGTAACCGTTTTCATGTTTAGGTTTCACTCTGTTTTCTCACATATGGATACATGTAGTTGGAACTCTAAATCAAACACGGTTTGTGCTAGCTCTTTGAAACTTGGCACAATAATGTAGTTCTAATTTCTATCGCTATGGTTGGTGTCCTATTGAAGTAGCCCCAAGCAGAGACTGACGAGAATCACTTTCATTGAAAGGGGTTGCCAAGCTTCCAAAAAACTACGAGTTTCCTGAAATCTCAGCAAACATTTTTTCGCCCAATCTTGATGATACTGGCAGGTAATGATCAGTACACCAATCCCACTTGGCTCACCAAATTTCGTTCTTCTAGGTTAAACCGTTCCTTTGCAGTAACCGTTTTCATGTTTAGGTTTCACTCTGTTTTCTCACATATGGATACATGTAGTTGGAACTCTAAATCAAACACGGTTTGTGCTACCTCTTTGAAACTTGGCACAATAATGTAGTTCTAATTTCTATCGCTATGGTTGGTGTCCTATTGAAGTAGCCCCAAGCAGAGACTGACGAGAATCACTTTCATTGAAAGGGGTTGCCAAGCTTCCAAAAAACTACGAGTTTCCTGAAACCTCAGCAAACATTTTTTCACCCAATTTGATGATACTGGCAGGTAATGATCAGTACACCAATCCCACTTGGCTCACCAAATTTCGTTCTTCTAGGTTAAACCGTTCCTTTGCAGTAACCGTTTTCATGTTTAGGTTTCACTCTGTTTTCTCCTATATGGATACATGTAGTTGGAACTCTAAATCAAACACGGTTTGTGCTAGCTCTTTGAAACTTGGCACAATAATGTAGTTCCAAGTTCTATCGCTATGGTTTGTGTCCTATTGAAGTATCCCCAAGCAGAGACTGACGAGAATCACTTTCATTAAAGGGTTGCCAAGCTTCCAAAAAACTACGAGTTTCCGGAAATCTCAGCAAACATTTTTTGACCCAATCTTGATGATACTGGCAGGTAATGATCAGTACACCAATCCCACTTGGCTCACCAAATTTCGTTCTTCTATGTTAAACCGTTCCTTTGCAGTAACCGTTTTCATGTTTAGGTTTCACTCGGTTTTCTCCTATATGGATACATGTTGTTG
>NW_027552288.1:0-31301 GCF_045843805.1 Urocitellus parryii
GAGAATCACATTCATTGGAAGGGGTTGCCAAGCTTCCAAAAAACTACGAGTTTCCTGAAATCTCAGCAAACATTTTTTCACCCAATTTTGATGATACTTGCAGGTAATGATCAGTACACCAATCCCACTTGGCTCACCAAATTTCGTTCTTCTAGATTAAACCGTTCCTTTGCAGTAACCGTTTTCATGTTTAGGTTTCACTCTGTTTTCTCCTATATGGATACATGTAGTTGGAACTCTAAATCAAACACAGTTTGTGCTAGCTCTTTAAAACATGGCACAATAATGTAGTTCCAAGTTCTGTCACTATGGTTTGTGTCCTATTGAAGTAGCCCCAAGCAGAGACTGACGAGAATCACTTTCATTGAAAGGGGTTGCCAAGGTTTCAAAAAACTACCAGATTCCTGAAATCTCAGCAAATGTTTTTTCACTCAATCTTGATGATACTGGCAAGTAATGATAAGTACACCAATCCCACTTGGCTCACCAAATTTCGTTCTAGGTTAAACCGTTCCTTTGCAGTAACCGTTTTCATGTTTAGGTTTCACTCTGTTTTCTCCTATATGGATACATGTAGTTAGAACTCTAAATCAAACACGGTTTGTGCTAGCTCTTTGAAACTTGGCACAATAATGTAGTTCCAAGTTCTATCGCTATGGTTTGTGTCCTATGGAAGTAGCCCCACGCAGAGACTGACAAGAATCACTTTCATTGAAAGGGGTTGCCAACCTCCAAAAAACTACGAGTTTCCTGAAATCTCAGCAAACATTTTTTCACCCAATCTTCATGATAATGGCAGATAATGATAAGTACACCAATCCCACTTGGCTCACCAAATTTCGTTCTTCTAGGTAAAATGGTTCCTTTGCAGGAACCGTTTTCATGTTTAGGTTTGACTCTGTTTTCTCCTATATGGATATACGTAGTTGGAAATCTGAATCAAACACGGTTTGTGCAAGCTCATTGAAACTTGGCAGAATAATGTAATTCCAAGTTCTATCGCTATGGTTTGTGTCCTATTGAAGTAGCCCCAAGCAGGGACTGACGAGAATCACATTCATTGGAAGGGGCTGCCAAGCTTCCAAAAAACTACGAGTTTTCACAAATCTCAGCAAACATTTTTTCACCCAATCTTGATGATACTTGCAGGTAATGATCAGTACACCAATCCCACTTGGCTCACCAAATTTCGTTCTTCTAGGTTAAACGGTTCCTTTGCAGTAACCGTTTTCATGTTTAGGTTTCACTCTGTTTTCTCCTATATGGATACATGTAGTTGGAACTCTAAATCAAACACGGTTTGTGCAAGCTCATTGAAACGTGGCACAATAATTTAATTCCAAGTTCTATCGCTATGCTTTGTGTCCTATTGATGTAGCCCCAAGCAGGGACTGACGAGAATCACATTCATTGGAAGGGGTTGCCAAGCTATAAAAAACTACGAGTTTCCAGAAATCTCAGCAAACATTTTTTCACCCAATCTTGATGATACTTGCAGGTAATGTTCAGAACACCAATCCCACTTGGCTCACCAAATTTCGTTCTTCCAGGTTAAACCGTTCCTTTGCAGTAACCGTTTTCATGTTTAGGTTTCACTCTGTTTTCTCCTATATGGATACATGTAGTTGGAACTCTAAATCAAACACGGTTTCTGTTAGCTCTTTGAAATTTGGCACAATAATGTAGTTAAAAGTTCTATCGCTATGGTTTGTGTCCTACTGAAGTAGCCCCAAGCAGAGACTGACGAGAATCACTTTCATTGAAAGGGGTTGCCAAGCTGCAAAAAACTACTAGTATCCTGAAATCACAGCAAAAATTTTTTCACCCAATCTTGATGATACTTCCAGGTAATGATCAGTACACCAATACCACTTGGCTCACCAAATTTCGTTCTTCTAGGTTAAACGGTTCCTTTGCAGTAACCGTTTTCATGTTTAGGTTTCACACTGTTTTCTCCTATATGGATACATGTAGTTGGAACTCTAAATCAAACACGGTTTGTTCAAGCTCATTGAAACGTGGCACAATAATTTAATTCCAAGTTCTATCGCTATGCTTTGTGTCCTATTGATGTAGCCCCAAGCAGGGACTGACGAGAATCACATTCATTGGAAGGGGTTGCCAAGCTATAAAAAACTACGAGTTTCCAGAAATCTCAGCAAACATTTTTTCACCCAATCTTGATGATACTTGCAGGTAATGATCAGTACACCAATCCAACTTGGCTCACCAAATTTCGTTCTTCTAGGTTAAACCGTTCCTTTGCAGTAACCGTTTTCATGTTTTGTTTTCACTCTGTTTTCTCCTATATGGATACATGTAGTTGGAACTCTAAATCCAACACGGTTTGTGCTAGCTCTTTGAAACTTGGCACAATAATGTAATTCCAAGTTCTATCGCTATGCTTTGTGTCCTATTGAAGTAGCCCCAAGCAGGGACTTACGAGAATCACATTCACTGGAAGGGGTTGCCAAGCTATAAAAAACTATGAGTTTCCAGAAATCTCAGCAAACATTTTTTCACCCAATCTTGATGATACTTGCAGGTAATGATCAGTACACCAATCCCACTTGGCTCACCAAATTTCGTTCTTCTAGGTTAAACCGTTCCTTTGCAGTAACAGTTTTCATGTTTAGGTTTCACTCTGTTTTCTCCTATATGGATACATGTAGTTGGAACTCTAAATCAAACACGGTTTGCTCTAGCTCTTTGAAACTTGGCACAATAATGTAGTTCCAAGTTCTATCGTTATGGTTTGTGTCCTATTGAAGTAGCCCCAAGCAGAGACTGACGAGAATCACATTAATTGGAAGGGGTTGCCAAGCTTCCAATAAACTACGAGTTTCCTGAAATCTCAGCAAAAATTTTTTCACCCAATCTTGATGATACTTGCAGGTAATGATCAGTACACCAATCCCATTTGGCTCACCAAATTTCGTTCTTCTAGGTTAAACCGTTCCTTTGCAGTAACCGTTTTCATGTTTAAGTTTCACTCTGTTTTCTCCTATATGGATACATGTATTTGGAACTCTAAATCAAACACGGTTTCTGTTAGCTCTTTGAAACTTGGCACAATAATGTAGTTCCACGTTCTATCGCTATGGTTTGTGTCCTATGGAAGTAGCCCCACGCAGAGACTGACAAGAATCACTTTCATTGAAAGGGGTTGCCAACCTCCAAAAAACTACGAGTTTCCTGAAATCTCAGCAAATATTTTTTCACCCAATCTTCATGATAATGGCAGATAATGATAAGTACACCAATCCCACTTGGCTCACCGAATTTCGTTCTTCTAGGTAAAAGGGTTCCTTTGCAGTAACCGTTTTCATGTTTAGGTTTGACTCTGTTTTCTCCTATATGGATATATGTAGTTGGAAATCTAAATCAAACACGGTTTGTGCTAGCTCTTTGAAACTTGGCAGAATAATGTAATTCCAAGTTCTATCGCTATGGTTTGTGTCCTATTGAAGTAGCCCCAAGCAGAGACTGACGAGGATCACTTTCATTGAAAGGGGATGCCAAGCTCCAAAAAACTACTAGTATCCTGCAATCTCAGCAAACATTTTTTCACCCAATCTTGATGATACTTGCAGGTAATGATCAGTACACCAATCCCACTTGGCTCACCAAATTTCGTTCTTCTAGGTTAAAAGGTTCCTTTGCAGTAACCGTTTTCATGTTTAGGTTTCACTCTGTTTTCTCCTATATGGATACATGTAGGTGGAACTCTAAATCAAACACGGTTTTTGCTAGCTCTTTGAAACTTGGCACAATAATGTAATTCCAAGTTCTATCGCTATGCTTTTTGTCCTCGTGAAGTAGCCCCAAGCAGGGACTTACGAGAATCACATTCATTGGAAGGGGTTGCCAAGCTATAAAAAACTACGAGTTTCCAGAAATCTCAGCAAACATTTTTTCACCGAATCTTGATGATACTTGCAGGTAATGATCAGTACACCAATCCCACTTGGCTCACCAAATTTCGTTCTTCTAGGTTAAACCGTTCCTTTGCAGTAACCGTTTTCATGTTTAGGTTTCACTCTGTTTTCTCCTATATGGATACATGTAGTTGGAACTCTAAATCAAACACGGTTTGCTCTAGCTCTTTGAAACTTGGCACAATAATGTAGTTCCAAGTTCTATCGTTATGGTTTGTGTCCTATTGATGTAGCCCCAAGCAGAGACTGACGAGAATCACATTCATTGGAAGGGGTTGCCAAGCTTCCAATAAACTACGAGTTTCCTGAAATCTCAGCAAACATTTTTTCACCCAATCTTGAGATACTTGCAGGTAATGATCAGTACACCAATCCCACTTGGCTCACCAAATTTCGTTCTAGGTTAAACCGTTCCTTTGCAGTAACCGTTTTCATGTTTAGGTTTCACTCTGTTTTCTCCTATATGGATACATGTAGTCGGAACTCTAAATCAAACACGGTTTCTGTTAGGTCTTTGAAATTTTTCACAATAATATAGTTCCAAGTTCTATCGTTATGGATTGTGTCCTATTGAAGTAGCCCCAAGCAGAGACTGACGAGAATCACATTCATTGGAAGGGGTTGTCAAGCTTCCACATAATTACGAGTTTCCTGAAATCTCAGCAAACATTTTTTCACCCAATCTTGATGATACTTGCAGGTAATGATCAGTACACCAATCCCACTTGGCTCACCAAATTTCGTTCTTCTAGGTGAAACCGTTCCTTTGCAGTAACCGTTCTCATGTTTTGTTTTCACTCTGTTTTCTCCTATATGGATACATGTAATTGGAAGTCTAAATCCAACACGGTTTATGCAAGCTCTTTGAAACTTGGCACAATAATGTAGTTCCAAGTTCTATCGCTATGGTTTGTGTCCTATTGAAGTAGGCAAAAGCAGAGACTGACGAGAATCACTTTCATTGAAAGGGGTTGCCAAGCTCCAAAAAACTACTAGTATCCTGAAATCTCAGCAAACATTTTTTCACCCAATCTTGATGATACTTGCAGGTAATGATCAGTACACCAATCCCACTTGGCTCACCAAATTTCGTTCTTCTAGGTTAAACGGTTCCTTTGCAGTAACCGTTTTCATGTTTAGGTTTCACTCTGTTTTCTCCTATATGGATACATGTAGTTGGAACTCTAAATCAAACACGGTTTGTGCTAGCTCTTTGAAACTTGGCACAATAATGTAATTCCAAGTTCTATCGCTATGCTTTGTGTCCTATTGAAGTAGCCCCAAGCAGGGACTTACAAGAATCACATTCATTGAAAGGGGTTGCCAAGCTATAAAAAACTACGAGTTTCCAGAAATCTCAGCAAAAATTTTTTCACCCAATCTTGATGATACTTGCAGGTAATGATCAGTACACCAATCCCACTTGGCTCACCAAATTTCGTTCTTCTAGGTTAAACCGTTCCTTTGCAGTAACCGTTTTCATGTTTAGGTTTCACTCTGTTTTCTCCTATATGGATACATGTAGTTGGAACTCTAAATCAAACACGGTTTGCTCTAGCTCTTTGAAACTTGGCACAATAATGTAGTTCCAAGTTCTATCGTTATGGTTTGTGTCCTATTGAAGTAGCCCCAAGCAGAGACTGACGAGAATCAAATTCATTGGAAGGGGTTGCCAAGCTTCCAATAAACTACGAGTTTCCTGAAATCTCAGCAAACATTTTTTCACCCAATCTTGATGATACTTGCAGGTAATGATCAGTACACCAATCCCATTTGGCTCACCAAATTTCCTTCTTCTAGGTTAAACCGTTCCTTTGCAGTAACCGTTTTCATGTTTAGGTTTCACTCTATTTTCTCCTATATGGATACATGTAGTTGGAACTCTAAATCAAACACGGTTTCTGTTAGCTCTTTGAAATTTGACACAATAATGTAGTTCCAAGTTCTATCGCTATGGTTTGTGTCCTATTGAAGTAGCCCCAAGCAGAGACTGACGAGAATCACATTCATTGGAAGGGGTTGCCAAGCTTCCACAAAATTACGAGTTTCCTGAAATCTCAGCAAACATTTTTTCACCCAATCTTGATGATACTGGCAGGTAAGGATCAGTACACCAGTCCCACTTGGCTCACCAAATTTCGTTCTTCTAGGTTAAACCGTTCCTTTGCAGTAACCGTTTTCATGTTTAGGTTTCACTCTGTTTTCTCCTATATGGATACATGTAGTTGGAACTCTAAATCAAACACGGTTTGTGCTAGCTCTTTGAAACTTGGCACAATAATGTAGTTCCAAGTTCTATCGCTATGGTTTGTGTCCTATGGAAGTAGCCCCACGCAGAGACTGACAAGAATCACTTTCATTGAAAGGGGTTGCCAACCTCCAAAAAACTACGAGTTTCCTGAAATCTCAGCAAACATTTTTTCACCCAATCTTCATGATAATGGCAGATAATGATAAGTACACCAATCCCACTTGGCTCACCAAATTTCGTTCTTCTAGGTAAAACGGTTCCTTTGCAGGAACCGTTTTCATGTTTAGGTTTGACTCTGTTTTCTCCTATATGGATATATGTAGTTGGAAATCTGAATCAAACACGGTTTGTGCAAGCTCATTGAAACTTGGCAGAATAATGTAATTCCAAGTTCCATCGCTATGGTTTGTGTCCTATTGAAGTAGCCCCAAGCAGGGACTGACGAGAATCACATTCATTGGAAGGGGCTGCCAAGCTTCCAAAAAACTACGAGTTTTCAGAAATCTCAGCAAACATTTTTTCACCCAATCTTGATGATACTTGCAGGTAATGATCAGTACACCAATCCCACTTGGCTCACCAAATTTCGTTCTTCTAGGTTAAACGGTTCCTTTGCAGTAACCGTTTTCATGTTTAGGTTTCACTCTGTTTTCTCCTATATGGATACATGTAGTTGGAACTCTAAATCAAACACGGTTTGTGCAAGCTCATTGAAACGTGGCACAATAATTTAATTCCAAGTTCTATCGCTATGCTTTGTGTCCTATTGATGTAGCCCCAAGCAGGGACTGACGAGAATCACATTCATTGGAAGGGGTTGCCAAGCTATAAAAAACTACGAGTTTCCAGAAATCTCAGCAAACATTTTTTCACCCAATCTTGATGATACTTCCAGGTAATGATCAGTACACCAATCCCACTTGGCTCACCAAATTTCGTTCTTCTAGGTGAAACCGTTCCTTTGCAGTAACCGTACTCATGTTTTGTTTTCACTCTGTTTTCTCCTATATGGATACATGTAATTGGAAGTCTAAATCCAACACGGTTTATGCAAGCTCTTTGAAACTTGGCACAATAATGTATTTCCAAGTTCTATCGCTATGGTTTGTGTCCTATTGAAGTAGGCAAAAGCAGAGACTGACGAGAATCACTTTCATTGAAAGTGGTTGCCAAGCTCCAAAAAACTACTAGTATCCTGAAATCTCAGCAAACATTTTTTCACCCAATCTTGATGATACTTGCAGGTAATGATCAGTACACCAATCCCACTTGGCTCACCAAATTTCGTTCTTCTAGGTTAAACGGTTCCTTTTCAGTAACCGTTTTCATGTTTAGGTTTCACTCTGTTTTCTCCTATATGGATACATGTAGTTGGAACTCTAAATGAAACACGGTTTGCTCTAGCTCTTTGAAACTTGGCACAATAATGTAGTTCCAAGTTCTATCGTTATGGTTTGTGTCCTATTGAAGTAGCCCCAAGCAGAGACTGACGAGAATCAAATTCATTGGAAGGGGTTGCCAAGCTTCCAATAAACTACGAGTTTCCTGAAATCTCAGCAAACATTTTTTCACCCAATCTTGATGATACTTGCAGGTAATGATCAGTACACCAATCCCATTTGGCTCACCAAATTTCCTTCTTCTAGGTTAAACCGTTCCTTTGCAGTAACCGTTTTCATGTTTAGGTTTCACTCTGTTTTCTCCTATATGGATACATGTAGTTGGAACTCTAAATCAAACACGGTTTCTGTTAGCTCTTTGAAATTAGACACAATAATGTAGTTCCAAGTTCTATCGCTATGGTTTGTGTCCTATTGAAGTAGCCCCAAGCAGAGACTGACGAGAATCACATTCATTGGAAGGGGTTGCCAAGCTTCCACAAAATTACGAGTTTCCTGAAATCTCAGCAAACATTTTTTCACCCAATCTTGATGATACTGGCAGGTAAGGATCAGTACACCAGTCCCACTTGGCTCACCAAATTTCGTTCTTCTAGGTTTAACCGTTCCTTTGCAGTAACCGTTTTCATGTTTAGGTTTCACTCTGTTTTCTCCTATATGGATACATGTAGTTGGAACTCTAAATCAAACACGGTTTGTGCTAGCTCTTTGAAACTTGGCACAATAATGTAGTTCCACGTTCTATCGCTATGGTTTGTGTCCTATGGAAGTAGCCCCACGCAGAGACTGACAAGAATCACTTTCATTGAAAGGGGTTGCCAACCTCCAAAAAACTACGAGTTTCCTGAAATCTCAGCAAATATTTTTTCACCCAATCTTCATGATAATGGCAGATAATGATAAGTACACCAATCCCACTTGGCTCACCAAATTTCGTTCTTCTAGGTAAAACGGTTCCTTTGCAGGAACCGTTTTCATGTTTAGGTTTGACTCTGTTTTCTCCTATATGGATATATGTAGTTGGAAATCTGAATCAAACACGGTTTGTGCAAGCTCATTGAAACTTGGCAGAATAATGTAATTCCAAGTTCCATCGCTATGGTTTGTGTCCTATTGAAGTAGCCCCAAGCAGGGACTGACGAGAATCACATTCATTGGAAGAGGCTGCCAAGCTTCCAAAAAACTACGAGTTTTCAGAAATCTCAGCAAACATTTTTTCACCCAATCTTGATGATACTTGCAGGTAATGATCAGTACACCAATCCCACTTGGCTCACCAAATTTCGTTCTTCTAGGTTAAACGGTTCCTTTGCAGTAACCGTTTTCATGTTTAGGTTTCACTCTGTTTTCTCCTATATGGATACATGTAGTTGGAACTCTAAATCAAACACGGTTTGTGCAAGCTCATTGAAACGTGGCACAATAATTTAATTACAAGTTCTATCGCTATGCTTTGTGTCCTATTGATGTAGCCCCAAGCAGGGACTGACGAGAATCACATTCATTGGAAAGGGTTGCCAAGCTATAAAAAACTACGAGTTTCCAGAAATCTCAGCAAACATTTTTTCACCCAATCTTGATGATACTTGCAGGTAATGATCAGTACACCAATCCCACTTGGCTCACCAAATTTCGTTCTTCTAGGTGAAACCGTTCCTTTGCAGTAACCGTTCTCATGTTTTGTTTTCACTCTGTTTTCTCCTATATGGATACATGTAATTGGAAGTCTAAATCCAACACGGTTTATGCAAGCTCTTTGAAACTTGGCACAATAATGTAGTTCCAAGTTCTATCGCTATGGTTTGTGTCCTATTGAAGTAGGCAAAAGCAGAGACTGACGAGAATCACTTTCATTGAAAGGGGTTGCCAAGCTCCAAAAAACTACTAGTATCCTGAAATCTCAGCAAACATTTTTTTTCACCCAATCTTGATGATACTTGCAGGTAATGATCAGTACACCAATCCCACTTGGCTCACCAAATTTCGTTCTTCTAGGTTTAAACGGTTCCTTTGCAGTAACCGTTTTCATGTTTAGGTTTCACTCTGTTTTCTCCTATATGGATACATGTAGTTGGAACTCTAAATCAAACACGGTTTGTGCTAGCTCTTTGAAACTTGGCACAATAATGTAATTCCAAGTTCTATCGCTATGCTTTGTGTCCTATTGAAGTAGCCCCAAGCAGGGACTTACAAGAATCACATTCATTGAAAGGGGTTGCCAAGCTATAAAAAACTACGAGTTTCCAGAAATCTCAGCAAAAATTTTTTCACCCAATCTTGATGATACTTGCAGGTAATGATCAGTACACCAATCCCACTTGGCTCACCAAATTTCGTTCTTCTAGGTTAAACCGTTCCTTTGCAGTAACCGTTTTCATGTTTAGGTTTCACTCTGTTTTCTCCTATATGGATACATGTAGTTGGAACTCTAAATCAAACACGGTTTGCTCTAGCTCTTTGAAACTTGGCACAATAATGTAGTTCCAAGTTCTATCGTTATGGTTTGTGTCCTATTGAAGTAGCCCCAAGCAGAGACTGACGAGAATCAAATTCATTGGAAGGGGTTGCCAAGCTTCCAATAAACTACGAGTTTCCTGAAATCTCAGCAAACATTTTTTCACCCAATCTTGATGATACTTGCAGGTAATGATCAGTACACCAATCCCATTTGGCTCACCAAATTTCCTTCTTCTAGGTTAAACCGTTCCTTTGCAGTAACCGTTTTCATGTTTAGGTTTCACTCTGTTTTCTCCTATATGGATACATGTAGTTGGAACTCTAAATCAAACACGGTTTCTGTTAGCTCTTTGAAATTAGACACAATAATGTAGTTCCAAGTTCTATCGCTATGGTTTGTGTCCTATTGAAGTAGCCCCAAGCAGAGACTGACGAGAATCACATTCATTGGAAGGGGTTGCCAAGCTTCCACAAAATTACGAGTTTCCTGAAATCTCAGCAAACATTTTTTCACCCAATCTTGATGATACTGGCAGGTAAGGATCAGTACACCAGTCCCACTTGGCTCACCAAATTTCGTTCTTCTAGGTTTAACCGTTCCTTTGCAGTAACCGTTTTCATGTTTAGGTTTCACTCTGTTTTCTCCTATATGGATACATGTAGTTGGAACTCTAAATCAAACACGGTTTGTGCTAGCTCTTTGAAACTTGGCACAATAATGTAGTTCCACGTTCTATCGCTATGGTTTGTGTCCTATGGAAGTAGCCCCACGCAGAGACTGACAAGAATCACTTTCATTGAAAGGGGTTGCCAACCTCCAAAAAACTACGAGTTTCCTGAAATCTCAGCAAATATTTTTTCACCCAATCTTCATGATAATGGCAGATAATGATAAGTACACCAATCCCACTTGGCTCACCGAATTTCGTTCTTCTAGGTAAAAGGGTTCCTTTGCAGTAACCATTTTCATGTTTATGTTTGACTCTGTTTTCTCCTATATGGATATATGTAGTTGGAAATCTAAATCAAACACGGTTTGTGCAAGCTCATTGAAACTTGGCAGAATAATGTAATTCCAAGTTCTTTCGCTATGGTTTGTGTCCTATTGAAGTAGCCCCAAGCAGAGACTGACGAGAATCACTTTCATTGAAAGGGGATGCCAAGCTCCAAAAAACTACTAGTATCCTGAAATCTCAGCAAACATTTTTTCACCCAATCTTGATGATACTTGCAGGTAATGATCAGTACACCAATCCCCACTTGGCTCACCAAATTTCGTTCTTCTAGGTTAAAGGGTTCCTTTGCAGTAACCGTTTTCATCTTTAGGTTTCACTCTGTTTTCTCCTATATGGATACATGTAGGTGGAACTCTAAATCAAACACGGTTTGTGCTAGCTCTTTGAAACTTGGCACAATAATGTAATTCCAAGTTCTATCGCTATGCTTTGTGTCCTATTGAAGTAGCCCCAAGCAGGGACTTACGAGAATCACATTCATTGGAAGGGGTTGCCAAGCTATAAAAAACTACGAGTTTCCAGAAATCTCAGCAAACATTTTTTCACCCAATCTTGATGATACTTGCAGGTAATGATCAGTACACCAATCCCACTTGGCTCACCAAATTTCGTTTTTCTAGGTTAAACCGTTCCTTTGCAGTAACCGTTTTCATGTTTAGGTTTCACTCTGTTTTCTCCTATATGGATACATGTAGTTGGAACTCTAAATCGACACGGTTTGCTCTAGCTCTTTGAGACTTGGCACAATAATGTAGTTCCAAGTTCTATCGTTATGGTTTGTGTCCTATTTGAAGTAGCCCCAAGCAGAGACTGACGAGAATCACATTCATTGGAAGGGGTTGCCAAGCTTCCAATAAACTACGAGTTTCCTGAAATCTCAGCAAACATTTTTTCACCCAATCTTGATGATACTTGCAGGTAATGATCAGTACACCAATCCCACTTGGCTCACCAAATTTCGTTCTAGGTTAAACCGTTCCTTTGCAGTAACCGTTTTCATGTTTAGGTTTCACTCTGTTTTCTCCTATATGGATACATGTAGTTGGAACTCTAAATCAAACACGGTTTCTGTTAGCTCTTTGAAATTTGGCACAATCATATAGTTCCAAGTTCTATCGCTATGGTTTGTGTCCTATAGAAGTAGCCCAAGCAGAGACTGACGAGAATCACATTCATTGGAAGGGGTTGTCAAGCTTCCACATAATTACGAGTTTCCTGAAATCTCAGCAAACATTTTTTCACCCAATCTTGATGATACTGGCAGGTAAGGATCAGTACACCAGTCCCACTTGGCTCACCAAATTTCGTTCTTCTAGGTTAAACCGTTCCTTTGCAGTAACCGTTTTCATGTTTAGGTTTCACTCTGTTTTCTCCTATATGGATACATGTAGTTGGAACTCTAAATCAAACACGGTTTGTGCTAGCTCTTTGAAACTTGGCACAATAATGTAGTTCCAAGTTCTATCGCTATGGTTTGTGTCCTATGGAAGTAGCCCCACGCAGAGACTGACAAGAATCACTTTCATTGAAAGGGGTTGCCAACCTCCAAAAAACTACGAGTTTCCGGAAATCTCAGCAAACATTTTTTCACCCAATCTTCATGATAATGGCAGATAATGATAAGTACACCAATCCCACTTGGCTCACCAAATTTCGTTCTTCTAGGTTAAAACGGTTCCTTTGCAGGAACCGTTGTCATGTTTAGGTTTTGACTCTGTTTTCTCCTATATGGATATATGTAGTTGGAAATCTAAATCAAACACGGTTTGTGCAAGCTCATTGAAACTTGGCAGAATAATGTAATTCCAAGTTCTATCGCTATGGTTTGTGTCCTATTTAAGTAGCCCCAAGCAGGGACTGACGAGAATCACATTCATTAGAAGGGGCTGCCAAGCTTCCAAAAAACTACGAGTTTTCAGAAATCTCAGCAAACATTTTTTTCACCCAATCTTGATGATACTTGCAGGTAATGATCAGTACACCAATCCCACTTGGCTCACCAAATTTCGTTCTTCTAGGTTAAACCGTTCCTTTGCAGTAACCGTTTTCATGTTTAGGTTTCACTCTGTTTTCTCCTATATGGATACATGTAGTTGGAACTCTAAATCAAACACGGTTTGCTCTAGCTCTTTGAAACTTGGCACAATAATGTAGTTCCAAGTTCTATCGTTATGGTTTGTGTCCTATTGAAGTAGCCCCAAGCAGAGACTGACGAGAATCAAATTCATTGGAAGGGGTTGCCAAGCTTCCAATAAACTACGAGTTTCCTGAAATCTCAGCAAACATTTTTTCACCCAATCTTGATGATACTTGCAGGTAATGATCAGTACACCAATCCCATTTGGCTCACCAAAATTTCCTTCTTCTAGGTTAAACCGTTCCTTTGCAGTAACCGTTTTCATGTTTAGGTTTCACTCTGTTTTCTCCTATATGGATACATGTAGTTGGAACTCTAAATCAACACGGTTTCTGTTAGCTCTTTGAAATTAGACACAATAATGTAGTTCCAAGTTCTATCGCTATGGTTTGTGTCCTATTGAAGTAGCCCCAAGCAGAGACTGACGAGAATCACATTCATTGGAAGGGGTTGCCAAGCTTCCACAAAATTACGAGTTTCCTGAAATCTCAGCAAACATTTTTTCACCCAATCTTGATGATACTGGCAGGTAAGGATCAGTACACCAGTCCCACTTGGCTCACCAAATTTCGTTCTTCTAGGTTTAACCGTTCCTTTGCAGTAACCGTTTTCATGTTTAGGTTTCACTCTGTTTTCTCCTATATGGATACATGTAGTTGGAACTCTAAATCAAACACGGTTTGTGCTAGCTCTTTGAAACTTGGCACAATAATGTAGTTCCACGTTCTATCGCTATGGTTTGTGTCCTATGGAAGTAGCCCCCACGCAGAGACTGACAAGAATCACTTTCATTGAAAGGGGTTGCCAACCTCCAAAAAACTACGAGTTTCCTGAAATCTCAGCAAATATTTTTTCACCCAATCTTCATGATAATGGCAGATAATGATAAGTACACCAATCCCACTTGGCTCACCGAATTTCGTTCTTTCTAGGTAAAAGGGTTCCTTTGCAGTAACCATTTTCATGTTTATGTTTGACTCTGTTTTCTCCTATATGGATATATGTAGTTGGAAATCTAAATCAAACACGGTTTGTGCAAGCTCATTGAAACTTGGCAGAATAATGTAATTCCAAGTTCTATCGCTATGGTTTGTGTCCTATTGAAGTAGCCCCAAGCAGAGACTGACGAGAATCACTTTCATTGAAAAGGGGATGCCAAGCTCCAAAAAACTACTAGTATCCTGAAATCTCAGCAAACATTTTTTCACCCAATCTTGATGATACTTGCAGGTAATGATCAGTACACCAATCCCACTTGGCTCACCAAATTTCGTTCTTCTAGGTTAAAGGGTTCCTTTGCAGTAACCGTTTTCATCTTTAGGTTTCACTCTGTTTTCTCCTATATGGATACATGTAGGTGGAACTCTAAATCAAACACGGTTTGTGCTAGCTCTTTGAAACTTGGCACAATAATGTAATTCCAAGTTCTATCGCTGTGCTTTGTGTCCTATTGAAGTAGCCCCAAGCAGGGACTTACGAGAATCACATTCATTGGAAGGGGTTGCCAAGCTATAAAAAAACTACGAGTTTCCAGAAATCTCAGCAAACATTTTTTCACCCAATCTTGATGATACTTGCAGGTAATGATCAGTACACCAATCCCACTTGGCTCACCAAATTTCGTTCTTCTAGGTTAAACGGTTCCTTTGCAGTAACCGTTTTCATGTTTAGGTTTCACTCTGTTTTCTCCTATATGGATACATGTAGTTGGAACTCTAAATCAAACACGGTTTGTGCTAGCTCTTTGAAACTTGGCACAATAATGTAATTCCAAGTTCTATCGCTATGCTTTGTGTCCTATTGAAGTAGCCCCAAGCAGGGACTTACAAGAATCACATTCATTGAAAGGGGGTGCCAAGCTATAAAAAACTACGAGTTTCCAGAAATCTCAGCAAAAATTTTTTTCACCCAATCTTGATGATACTTGCAGGTAATGATCAGTACACCAATCCCACTTGGCTCACCAAATTTCGTTCTTCTAGGTTAAACCGTTCCTTTGCAGTAACCGTTTTCATGTTTAGGTTTCACTCTGTTTTCTCCTATATGGATACATGTAGTTGGAACTCTAAATCAAACACGGTTTGCTCTAGCTCTTTGAAACTTGGCACAATAATGTAGTTCCAAGTTCTATCGTTATGGTTTGTGTCCTATTGAAGTAGCCCCAAGCAGAGACTGACGAGAATCAAATTCATTGGAAGGGGTTGCCAAGCTTCCAATAAACTACGAGTTTCCTGAAATCTCAGCAAACATTTTTCACCCAATCTTGATGATACTTGCAGGTAATGATCAGTACACCAATCCCCATTTGGCTCACCAAATTTCCTTCTTCTAGGTTAAACCGTTCCTTTGCAGTAACCGTTTTCATGTTTAGGTTTCACTCTGTTTTCTCCTATATGGATACATGTAGTTGGAACTCTAAATCAAACACGGTTTCTGTTAGCTCTTTGAAATTAGACACAATAATGTAGTTCCAAGTTCTATCGCTATGGTTTGTGTCCTATTGAAGTAGCCCCAAGCAGAGACTGACGAGAATCACATTCATTGGAAGGGGTTGCCAAGCTTCCACAAAATTACGAGTTTCCTGAAATCTCAGCAAACATTTTTTCACCCAATCTTGATGATACTGGCAGGTAAGGATCAGTACACCAGTCCCACTTGGCTCACCAAATTTCGTTCTTCTAGGTTTAACCGTTCCTTTGCAGTAACCGTTTTCATGTTTAGGTTTCACTCTGTTTTCTCCTATATGGATACATGTATTTGGAACTCTAAATCAAACACGGTTTGTGCTAGCTCTTTGAAACTTGGCACAATAATGTAGTTCCACGTTCTATCGCTATGGTTTGTGTCCTATGGAAGTAGCCCCACGCAGAGACTGACAAGAATCACTTTCATTGAAAGGGGTTGCCAACCTCCAAAAAACTACGAGTTTCCTGAAATCTCAGCAAATATTTTTTCACCCAATCTTCATGATAATGGCAGATAATGATAAGTACACCAATCCCACTTGGCTCACCGAATTTCGTTCTTCTAGGTAAAAGGGTTCCTTTGCAGTAACCATTTTCATGTTTATGTTTGACTCTGTTTTCTCCTATATGGATATATGTAGTTGGAAATCTAAATCAAACACGGTTTGTGCAAGCTCATTGAAACTTGGCAGAATAATGTAATTCCAAGTTCTATCGCTATGGTTTGTGTCCTATTGAAGTAGCCCCAAGCAGAGACTGACGAGAATCACTTTCATTGAAAGGGGATGCCAAGCTCAAAAAACTACTAGTATCCTGAAATCTCAGCAAACATTTTTCACCCAATCTTGATGATACTTGCAGGTAATGATCAGTAAACCAATCCCACTTGGCTCACCAAATTTCGTTCTTCTAGGTTAAAGGGTTCCTTTGCAGTAACCGTTTTCATCTTTAGGTTTCACTCTGTTTTCTCCTATATGGATACATGTAGGTGGAACTCTAAATCAAACACGGTTTGTGCTAGCTCTTTGAAACTTGGCACAATAATGTAATTCCAAGTTCTATCGCTATGCTTTGTGTCCTATTGAAGTAGCCCCAAGCAGGGACTTACGAGAATCACATTCATTGGAAGGGGTTGCCAAGCTATAAAAACTACGAGTTTCCAGAAATCTCAGCAAACATTTTTTTCACCCAATCTTGATGATACTTGCAGGTAATGATCAGTACACCAATCCCACTTGGCTCACCAAATTTCGTTTTTCTAGGTTAAACCGTTCCTTTGCAGTAACCGTTTTCATGTTTAGGTTTCACTCTGTTTTCTCCTATATGGATACATGTAGTTGGAACTCTAAATCGAACACGGTTTGCTCTAGCTCTTTGAGACTTGGCACAATAATGTAGTTCCAAGTTCTATCGTTATGGTTTGTGTCCTATTGAAGTAGCCCCAAGCAGAGACTGACGAGAATCACATTCATTGGAAGGGTTGCCAAGCCTTCCAATAAACTACGAGTTTCCTGAAATCTCAGCAAACATTTTTTCACCCAATCTTTGATGATACTTGCAGGTAATGATCAGTACACCAATCCCACTTGGCTCACCAAATTTCGTTCTAGGTTAAACCGTTCCTTTGCAGTAACCGTTTTCATGTTTAGGTTTCACTCTGTTTTCTCCTATATGGATACATGTAGTTGGAACTCTAAATCAAACACGGTTTCTGTTAGCTCTTTGAAATTTGGCACAATCATATAGTTCCAAGTTCTATCGCTATGGTTTGTGTCCTATTGAAGTAGCCCAAGCAGAGACTGACGAGAATCACATTCATTGGAAGGGGTTGTCAAGCTTCCACATAATTACGAGTTTCCTGAAATCTCAGCAAACATTTTTTCACCCAATCTTGATGATACTGGCAGGTAAAGGATCAGTACACCAGTCCCACTTGGCTCACCAAATTTCGTTCTTCTAGGTTAAACCGTTCTTTGCAGTAACCGTTTTCATGTTTAGGTTTCACTCTGTTTTCTCCTATATGGATACATGTAGTTGGAACTCTAAATCAAACACGGTTTGTGCTAGCTCTTTGAAACTTGGCACAATAATGTAGTTCCAAGTTCTATCGGTATGGTTTGTGTCCTATGGAAGTAGCCCCACGCAGAGACTGACAAGAATCACTTTCATTGAAAGGGGTTGCCAACCTCCAAAAAGCTACGAGTTTCCTGAAATCTCAGCAAACATTTTTTCACCCAATCTTCATGATAATGGCAGATAATGATAAGTACACCAATCCCACTTGGCTCACCAAATTTCGTTCTTCTAGGTAAAACGGTTCCTTTGCAGGAACCGTTGTCATGTTTAGGTTTGACTCTGTTTTCTCCTATATGGATATATGTAGTTTGGAAATCTAAATCAAACACGGTTTGTGCAAGCTCATTGAAACGTGGCACAATAATTTAATTCCAAGTTCTATCGCTATGCTTTGTGTCCTATTGATGTAGCCCCAAGCAGGGACTGACGAGAATCACATTCATTGGAAGGGGTTGCCAAGCTATAAAAAACTACGAGTTTCCAGAAATCTCAGCAAACATTATTTCACCCAATCTTGATGATACTTCCAGGTAATGATCAGTACACCAATCCCACTTGGCTCACCAAATTTCGTTCTTCTAGGTTAAACCGATCCTTTGCAGTAACCGTTTTCATGTTTAGGTTTCACTCTGTTTTCTCCTATATGGATACATGTAGTTGGAACTCTAAATCAAACACGGTTTGTGCTAGCTCTTTGAAACTTGGCACAATAATGTAGATCCAAGTTCTATCGCTATGTTTTGTGTCCTATGGAAGTAGCCCCAAGCAGAGACTGACGAGAATCACTTTCATTGAAAGGGGTTGCCAAGCTTCAAAAAAACTATGAGTTTCCTGAAATCTCAGCAAACATTTTTCACCCAATCTTGATGATACTGGCAGGTAAGGATAAGTACACCAATCCCAATTGACTCACCAAATTTTGTTCTTCTAGGTAAACCGTTCCCTTGCAGTAACCGTTTTCATGTTTAGGTTTCACTCTGTTTTCTCCTATATGGATACATGTAGTTTGGAACTCTAAATCAAACACGGTTTGTGCTAGGTCTTTGAAACTTGGCACAATAATGTAGTTCCATGTTGTATCGCTATGGTTTGTGTCCAATGGAAGTAGCCCCAAGCAGAGACTGACGAGAATCACTTTTCTTGAAAGGGGTTGCCAAGCTTCCAAAAAATTACGAGTTTCCTGAAATTTAAGCAAACATTTTTTAACCCAAATCTTGATGATACTTGCAGGTAATGAGCAGTACACCAATCCCACTTGGCTCACCAAATTTCGTTCTTCTAGGTTAAACCGTTCCTTTGCAGTAACCGTTTTCATGTTTAGGTTTCACTCTGTTTTCTCCTATATGGATACATGTAGTTGGAACTCTAAATCAAACACGGTTTTTGCTAGCTCTTTGAAAACTTGGCACAATATTGTAGATCCAAGTTCTATCGCTATGGTTTGTGTCCTATGGAAGTAGCCCCCAAGCAGAGACTGAAGAGAATCACATTCATTGGAAGGGGTTGCCAAGCTTCCAAAAAACAACGAGTTACCTGAAATCTCAGCAAAAATTTTTTCACCAAAATCTTGATGATACTGGCATTTTAATGAAAAGTACACCAATCCCACTTGGCTCACCAAATTTCGTTCTTCTAGGTTAAAACCGTACCCTTGCAGTAACCGTTTTCATGTTTAGGTTTCACTCTGTTTTCTCCTATATCGATACATGTATTTGGAACTCTAAATCAAACACGGTTTGTGCTAGCTCTTTGAAACTTGGCACAATAATGTAGTTCCAAGTTCTATCGCTATGGTTTGTGTCCTATGGAAGTAGCCCCAAGCAGAGACTGACGAGAATCACTTTTCTTGAAAGGGGTTGCCAACCTTCAAAAAAACTACGAGTTTCCTGAAATTTCAGCAAACGTTTTTTAACCCAATCTTGATGATACTTGCAGGTAATGATCAGTACACCAATCCCACTTGGCTCACCAATTTCGTTCTTCTAGGTTAAACCGTTCCTTTGCAGTAACCGTTTTCATGTTTAGGTTTCACTCTGTTTTCTCCTATATGGATACATGTAGTTGGAACTCTAAATCAAACGCGGTTTGTGCTAGCTCTTTGAAACTTGGCACAATAATGTAGTTCCAGTTCTATCGCTATGGTTTGTGTCCTATGGAAGTAGCCCCAAGCAGAGACTGACGAGAATCACTTTCATTGAAAGAGGTTGCCAATCTTCCAAAAAACTACGAGTTTCCTTAAATCTCAGCAAACATTTTTCACCGAATCTTCATGGTACTGGCAGGTAATGATCAGTACACCAATCCCACTTGGCTCACCAAATTTCGTTCTTCTAGGTTAAACCGTTATTTTGCAGGAACCGTTTTCATGTTTAGGTTTCACTCTGTTTTCTCCTATATGGATACATGTAGTTGGAACTCTAAATCAAACACGGTTTGTGCTAGCTCTTTGAAACTTGGCACAATAATGTAGTTCCAAGTTCTATCGCTATGGTTTGTGTCCTATTGAAGTAGCCCCAAGCAGAGACTGACGAGAATCACATTCATTGGAAGGGGTTGCCAAGCTTCCAAAAAACTACGAGTTTCCTGAAATCTCAGCAAACATTTTTTCACCCAATCTTGATGATACTGGCAGGTAAATATAAGTACTCCAATCCAACTTGGCTCACCAAATTTCGTTCTTTTAGGTTAAACCGTTCCTTTGCAGTAACCGTTTTCATGTTTAGGTTTCACTCTGTTTTCTCCTATATGGATACATGTAGTTGGAACTCTAAATCAAACACAGTTTCTGTTAGCTCTTTGAAATTTGGCACAATAATGTAGTTCCAAGTTGTATCGCTATGGTTTTGTGTCCTATTGAAGTAGCCCCAAGCAGAGACTGACGAGAATCACATTCATTGAAAGGCGTTGCCAAGCTTCCAAAAAACTACGAGTTTCCTGAAATATCAGCAAACATTTTTTCACCCAATCTTGATGATACTGGCAGGTAATGATAAGTACAACAATCCCACTTGGCTCACCAAATTTCGTTCTTCTAGGTTAAACCGTTCCCTTGCAGTAACCGTTTTCATGTTTAGGTTTCACTCTGTTTTCTCCTATATGGATACATGTAGTTGGAACTCTAAATCAAACACAGTTTGTGCTAGCTCTTTGAAACTTGGCACAATAATGTAGATCCAAGTTCTCTCGCTATGGTTTGTGTCCTATGGAAGTAGCCCCAAGCAGAGACTGACGAGAATCACATTCATTGGAAGGGGTTGGCAAGCTTCCAAAAAACAACGAGTTTCCTGAAATCTCAGCAAATATTTTTTTCACCAAATCTTGATGATACTTGGCAGGTAATGAAAAGTACACCAATCCCACTTGGCTCACCAAAATTTCGTTCTTCTCGTTAAACCGTTCCTTTGCAGTATCCGTTTTCATGTTTAGGTTTCACTCTGTTTTTCTCCTATATGGATACATGTATTTGGAACTCTAAATCAAACACGGTTTGTGCTAGTTCTTTAAACTTGGCACAATAATGTAGTTCCAAGTTCTATCGCTATGGTTTGTGTCCTATGGAAGTAGCCCCAAGCAGAGACTGACGAGAATCACTTTCATTGAAGGGGTTGCCAAGCTTCAAAAAAACTACGAGTTTCCTGAAATTTCAGCAAACATTTTTCACCCAAATCTTGGTGATACTGGCAGGTAATGATCAGTACACCAATCCCACTTGGCTCACCAAATTTCGTTCTTCTAGGTTAAACCGTTCCTTTGCAGTAACAGTTTTCTTGTTTAGGTTTCACTCTGTTTTTCTCCTATATGGATACATGTAGTTGGAACACTAAATCAAACACAGTTTGTGCTAGCTCTTTGAAACTTGGCACAATAATGTAGATCCAAGTTCTATCGCTATGGTTTCTGTCCTATGGAAGTAGCCCCAAGTGGAGACTGACGAGAATCACATTCATTGGAAGGGGGTTGCCAAGCTTCCAAAAAACTACGAGTTTCCTGAAATCTCAGCAAAAATTTTTTCACCCAAACTTGATGATATTTGAAGGTAATGATCAGTACATCAGTCCCACTTGGCTCACCGAATTTCGTTCTTCTAGGTTAAACCGTTCCTTTGCAGTAACCGTTTTCATGTTTAGGTTTCACTCTGTTTCTCCTATATGGATACATGTAGTTGGAACTCTAAATCAAACACGGTTTGTGCTAGCTCTTTGAAACGTGGCACAATAATGTAGTTCCAAGTTCTATCGCTATGGTTTGTGTCCTATGGAAGTAGCCCCAAGCAGAGACTGACGAAATCACTTTCATTGAAAGGGGTTGCCAAGCTTCCAAAAAACTACGAGTTTCCTGAAATCTCAGCAAACATTTTTTTACCCAATCTTGATGATACTTGCCGGTAATGATCAGTACACTAATCCCACATGGCTCACCAAAGTTCGTTCTTCTAGGTTAAACCGTTCCTTTGCAGTAACCGTTTTCATGTTTAGGTTTCACTCTGTTTTCTCCTATATGGATACATGTAGTTGGAACTCTAAATGAAACACGGTTTGTGCTAGCTCTTTGAAACTTGGCACAATAATGTAGTTCCAAGTTCTATCTCTATGGTTTGTGTCCTATGGAAGTAGCCCCAAGCAGAGACTGACGAGAATCACTTTAATTGAAAGGGGTTGCCAAGCTTCAAAAAACTACGAGTTTCCTGAAATCTCAGCAAACATTTTTTCACCCAATCTTGATGACACTGGCAGGTAATGATCAGTACACCAATCCCACTTGGCTCACCAAATTTCGTTCTTCTAGGTTTAAACCGTTCCTTTGCAGGAACCGTTTTTCATGTTTAGGTTTCACTCTGTTTTCTCCTATATGGATACATGTAGTTGGAACTCTAAATCAAACACGGTTTGTGCTAGCTCTTTGAAACTTGGCACAATAATGTAATTCCAAGTTCTATCGCTATGCTTTGTGTCCTATTGAAGTAGCCCCAAGCAGGGACTTACAAGAATCACATTCATTGAAAGGGGTTGCCAAGCTATAAAAAACTACGAGTTTCCAGAAATCTCAGCAAAAATTTTTTCACCCAATCTTGATGATACTTGCAGGTAATGATCAGTACACCAATCCCACTTGGCTCACCAAATTTCGTTCTTCTAGGTTAAACCGTTCCTTTGCAGTAACCGTTTTCATGTTTAGGTTTCACTCTGTTTTCTCCTATATGGATACATGTAGTTGGAACTCTCAATCAAACACGGTTTGCTCTAGCTCTTTGAAACTTGGCACAATAATGTAGTTCCAAGTTCTATCGTTATGGTTTGTGTCCTATTGAAGTAGCCCCAAGCAGAGACTGACGAGAATCAAATTCATTGGAAGGGGTTGCCAAGCTTCCAATAAACTACGAGTTTCCTGAAATCTCAGCAAACATTTTTTCACCCAATCTTGATGATACTTGCAGGTAATGATCAGTACACCAATCCCATTTGGCTCACCAAATTTCCTTCTTCTAGGTTAAACCGTTCCTTTGCAGTAACCGTTTTCATGTTTAGGCTTCACTCTGTTTTCTCCTATATGGATACATGTAGTTGCAACTCTTAATCAAACACAGTTTCTGTTAGGTCTTTGAAACTTGGCAAAATAAGGTAGTTCCAAGTTCTATCGCTATGGTTTGTGTCCTATTGAAGTAGCCCCAAGCAGAGACTGACGAGAATCACTTTCATTGAAAGGGGTTGCCAAGCTCCCAAAAAACTACGAGTTTCCTGAAATCTCAGCAAACATTTTTTCACCAAATCTTGATGATACTGGCAGGTAATGATCAGGACACTAATGCCACTTGGCTCACCAAATTTTGTTCTTCTAGGTTAAACCGTTCCTTTGCAGTAACCGTTTTCATGTTTAGGTTTCACTCTGTTTGCTCCCATATGGATACATGTAGTTGGAACTCTAAATCAAACACGGTTTCTGTTAGGTCTTTGAAACTTGGCACAATAATATAGTTCCAAGTTCTATCGCTATGATTTGTTTCCTATTGAAGTAGCCCCAAGCAGAGACTGATGAGAATCACATTAATTGGAAGGGGTTGCCAAGCTTCCAAAAAGTACGAGTTTCTTGAAATCTCAGCAAACATTTTTTCACCCAATCTTGATGATACTTGCAGGTAATGATCAGTACACCAGTCCCACTTGGCTTACCAAATTTCGTTCTTCTAGGTTAAACCGTTCCTTTGCAGTAACCGTTTTCATGTTTAGGTTTCACTCTGTTTTCTCCTATATGGATACATGTAGTTGTAAGTCTAAATCAAACACGGTTTGTGCTAGCTCTTTGAAACTTGGCACAATAATGTAGTTCCAAGTTCTATCGCTATGGTTTGTGTCCTATTGAAGTAGCCCCAAGCAGAGACTGACGAGAATCACATTCATTGGAAGGGGTTCCCTAGCTTCCAAAAAACTACGAGTTTCCTGAAATCTCAGCAAACATTTTTTCACCCAATCTTGATGATACTTCCAGGTAATGATCAGTACACCAATCCCATTTGGCTCACCAAATTTCGTTCTTCTAGGTTAAACCGTTCCTTTGCAGTAACCGTTTTCAAGTTTAGTTTCACTCTGTTTTCTCCTATATGGATACATGTAGTTGGAACTCTAAATCAAACAAGGTTTGTGCAAGCTCAATGAAACTTGGCACAATAATGTAATTCCAAGTTCTATCGCTATGGTTTGTGTCCTATTGAAGTAGCCCAAAGCAGAGACTGAAGAGAATCACATTCATTGGAAGGGGTTGCCAAGCTTCCAAAAAACTACATGTTTCCAGAAATCTCAGCAAACAGATTTTCACCCAATCTTGATGATACTGGCAGGTAATGATCAGTACACCAATCCCACTTGGCTCACCAAATTTTCTAGGTTAAACCGTTCCTTTGCAGTAACCGTTTTCATGTTTAGGTTTCACTCTGTTTTCTCCTATATAGATACATGTAGTTGGAACTCTAAATCAAACACGGTTTGTGCAAGCTCAATGAAACTTGGCACAATAATGTAATTGAAGTTCTATCGCTATGGTTTGTGTCCTATTGAAGTAGCCCCAAGCAGAGACTGACGAGAATCACATTCATTGGAAGGGGTTCCCAAGCTTCCAAAAAACTGAGAGTTTGCTGAAATCTCAGCAAACATTTTTTCACCCAATCTTGATGATACTTGCAGGTAATGATCAGTACACCAGTCCCACTTGGCTCACCAAAACTTCGTTCTTCTAGGTTAAACCGTTCCTTTGCAGTAACCGTTTTCATGTTTAGGTTTCACTTTGTTTTCTCCTATATGGATACATGTAGTTGGAACTCCAAGTCAAACATGGTTTGTGCTCCCTATTTTAAACTTGGCACAATAATGTATTTCCAAGCTCTATTGCTATGGTTTGTGTCCTATTGAAGTAGCCCCAAGCAGAGACTGACGAGAATCACATTCATTGGAAGGGGTTCCCAAGCTTCCAAAAAACTGAGAGTTTGCTGAAATCTCAGCAAACATTTTTTCACCCAATCTTGATGATTCTTGCAGGTAATGATCAGTACACCAGTCCCACTTGGCTCACCAAATTTCGTTCTTCTAGGTTAAACCGTTCCTTTGCAGTAACCGTATTCATGTTTAGGTTTCACTCTGTTTTCTCCTATATGGATACATGTATTTGAAACTCTAAATCAAACACGGTTTGTGCTAGCTCTTTGAAACTTGGCACAATAATGTATTTCCAAGTTCTTTCGCTATTGTTTTTGTCCTCTTGAAGTAGCCCCAAGCAGAGACTGACGAGAGTCACTTTCATTGAAAGGGGTTGCCAAGCTTCCAAAAAACTACGAGTTTCCTGAAATCTCAGCAAACATTTTTTCACCCAATCTTGATGATACTTGCAGGTAATGATCCTTACCCCAATCCCATTTGGCTCACCAAATTTCGTTCTTCTAGGTTAAACCGTTCCTTTGCAGGAACCGTTTTCATGTTTAGGTTTCACTCTGTTTTCTCCTATATGGATACATGTAGTTGGAACTCTTAATCAAACACAGTTTCTGTTAGGTCTTTGAAACTTGGCACAATAAGGGAGTTCCAAGTTCTATCGCTATTGTTTTTGTCCTATTGAAGTAGCCCCAAGCAGAGACTGGTGAGAATCACTTTCATTGAAAGGGGTTGCAAATCTTCCAAAAAACTACGAGTTTACTGAAACCTCAGCAAACATTTTTTCACCCAATCTTGATGATACTTGCAGGTAATGATCAGTACACCAGTCCCACTTGGCTCACCAAATTTGGTTCTTCTAGGTTAAACCGTTCCTTTGCAGTAACGGTTTTCATGTTTACGTTTCACTCTGTTTTCTCCTATATGGATACATGTAGTTGGAACTCTAAATCAAACACGGTTTGTGCAAGCTCAATGAAACTTGGCACAATAATGTAATTCCAAGTTCTATCGCTATGGTTTGTGTCCTATTGAAGTAGCCCCAAGCAGAGACTGAAGAGAATCACATTCATTGGAAGGGGTTGCCAAGCATCCAAAAAACTACGAGTTTCCTGAAATCTCAGCAAACATTTTTTCACCCAATCTTGATGATACTGGCAGGTAATGATCAGTACACCAATCCCACTTGGCTCACCAAATTTCGTTCTTCTAGGTTAAACCGTTCTTTTGCAGTAACCGTTTTCATGTTTAGGTTTCACTCTGTTTTCTCCTATATGGATACATGTAGTTGGAACTCTTAATCAAACAAGGTTTCAGTTAGGTCTTTGAAACTTGGCACAATAATGTATTTCCAAGTTCTATCGCTATGGTTTGTGTCCTATTGAAGTAGCCCCAAGCAGAGACTGACGAGAATCACTTTCATTGAAAGGGGTTGCCAAGCTTCCAAAAAACGAGTTTCCTGAAATCTCAGCAAACATTTTTTCACCCAATCTTGATGATACTTGCAGGTAATGATCAGTACACCAGTCCCACTTGGCTCACCAAATTTCGTTCTTCTAGGTTAAACCGTTCCTTTGCAGGAACCGTTTTCATGTTTAGGTTTTCACTCTGTTTTCTCCTATATGGATACATGAAGTTGGAACTCTAAATCAAACACGGTTTGTGCTAGCTCTTTGAAACTTGGCACAATAATGTAGTTCTAAGTTCTATCGCTATGGTTTGTGTCCTATTGAAGTAGCCCCAAGCAGAGACTGACGAGAAACACATTCATTGGAAGCGGTTGCCAAGCTTCCAAAAAACTACGAATTTCCTGAAATCTCAGCAAACATTTTTTCACCCAATCTTGATGGTACTGGCAGGTAATGATCAGTACACCAATCGCATTGGCTCACCAAATTTCGTTCTTCTAGGTTAAACCGTTCCTTTGCAGTAACCGTTTTCATGTTTAGGTTTCACTCTGTTTTCTCCTATATGGATACATGTAGTTGGAACTCTAAATCAAACACGGTTTCTTTTAGCTCTTTGAAACTTGGCACAATAATGTAGTTCCAAGTTCTATAGCTATGGTTTGTGTCCTATTGAAGTAGCCCCAAGCAGAGACTGACGAGAATCACTTTCATTGAAACGGGTTGCCAAGCTTCTGAAAAATCTACGAGTTTCCTGAAATCTCAGCAAACGTTTTTTCACCCAATCTTGATAATACTGGCAGGTAATGATCAGTACACCAATCCACTTGGCTCACCAAATTTCGTTCTTCTAGGTGAAACCGTTCCTTTGCAGTAACTGTTTTCATGTTTAGGTTTCACTCTGTTTTCTCCTATATGGATACATGTATTTGGAACTCTAAATCAAACACGGTTTGTTCTAGCTCTTTGAAACTTGGCACAATAATATAGTTCCACGATCTATCGCTATGGTTTGTGTCCTATGGAAATAGCCCCAAGCAGAGACTGACGAGAATCACATTCATTGGAAGGGGTTGCGGAAGCTTCCAAAAAACTACGAGTTTCCTGAAATCTCAGCAAACATTTTTTCACCAAATCTTGATGATACTGGCAGGAAATGATCAGTACACCAGTCCCACTTGGCTCACCAAATTTCGTTCTTCTAGGTTAAACCCTTCCTTTTCAGTAACCGTTTTCGTGTTTAGATTTCACTCTGTTTTCTCCTATATGGATACATGTAGTTGGAACTCTAAATCAAACACGGTTCGTGCTAGCTCTTTGAAACTTGGCACAATAATGTAGTTCCAAGTTCTATCACAATGGTTTGTGTCCTATGGAAGTAGCCCCAAGTAGAGACTGACGAGAATCACATTCATTGGAAGGGGTTGCCAAGCTTCCAAAAAACTACGGATTTCCTGAAATCTCAGCAAACATTTTTTCACCCAACCTTGATGATACTGCCAGGTAATGATCAGTACACCAGTCCCACTTGGGTCACCAAATTTCGTTCTTCTAGGTTAACCCGTTCCTTTGCAGTAACCGTTTTCATGTTTAGGTTTCACTCTGTTTTCTCCTATATGGATACATGTAGTTGGAACTCTAAATCAAACACGGTTTGTGCTAGCTCTTTGAAACTTGGCACAATAATGTAGTTCCAAGTTCTATCGCTATGGTTTGTGTCCTATGGATGTAGCCCCAAGCAGAGACTGACGAGAATCACTTTCATTGAAAGGGGTTGCCAAGCTTCCAAAAAACTACGAGTTTCCTGAAATCTCAGCAAACATTTTTCACCCAATCTTGATGATACTGGCAGGTAATGATAAGTACACCAATACCACTTGGCTCACCAAATTTCGTTCTTCTAGGTTAAACCGTTCCTTTGCAGTAACCCTTTTCATGTTTACGTTTCACTCTGTTTTCTACTATATGGATACATGTAGTTGGATCTCTAAATCAAACACGGTTTGTGCTAGCTCTTTGAAACTTGGCACAATAATGTAGTTCCAAGTTCTATCGCTATGATTTGTGTGCTATTGAAGTAGCCCCAAGCAGAGACTGACGAGAATCACATTCATTGGAAGGGGTTGCCAAGCTTCCAAAAAACTACGAGTTTCCTGAAATCTCAGCAAACATTTTTTCCCCAATCTTGATGGTACTGGCAGGTAATGATCAGTACACCAAAACACTTGGCTCACCAAATTTCGTTCTTCTAGGTTAATCCGTTCCTTTGCAGTAACCGTTTTCATGTTTAGGTTTCACTCTGTTTTCTCCTATATGGATACATGTAGTTGGAACTCTAAATCAAACACGGTTTTTGTTAGCTCTTTGAAACTTGGCACAATAATGTAGTTCCAAGTTCTATCGCTATGATTTGTGTGCTATTGAAGTAGCCCCAAGCAGAGACTGACGAAAGTCACATTCATTGGAAGGGGATGCCAAGCTTCCAAAAAACTACGAGTTTCCTGAAATCTCAGCAAACATTTTTTCACCAAATCTTGATGATACTTGCAGGTAATGTACAGTACACCAGTCCCACTTGGCTCACCAAATTTCGTTCTTCCAGGTTAACCCGTTCCTTTGCAGTAACCGTTTTCATTTTTAGGTTTCACTCTGTTTTCACCTATATGGATATATGTAGTTTGAACTCTAAATCAAACACGGTTTCTGTTGGCTCTTTGAAACTAGGCACAATAATGTAGTTCCAAGTTCTGTCGCTATGGTTTGTGTCCTAAGAAGTAGCCCCAAGCAGAGACTGACGAGAATCACTTTCATTGAAAGGGGTTGCCAAGCTTCCGAAAAACTACGAGTTTCCTGAAATCTCAGCAAATATTTTTTCACCCAATCTTGATGATACTGGCAGGGAATGATAAGTACACCAATCCCACTTGGCTCACCAAATTTTGTTCTTCCAGGTTAAACCGTTCCATTGCAGTAACCGTTTTCATGTTTAGGTTTCACTCTCTTTTCTCATATATGGATACATGTATTTGGAACTCTAAATCAAACACGGTTTGTGCTAGCTTTTTGAAACTTGGCACAATAATGTATTTCCAAGTTCTATTGCTATGGTTTGTGTCCTATTGAAGTAGCCCTAAGCAGAGACTGACGAGAATCACATTCATTGGAAGGGGTTCCCAAGCTTCCAAAAAACTGAGAGTTTGCTGAAATCTCAGCAAACATTTTTTCACCCAATCTTGATGATACTTGCAGGTAATGATCAGTACACCAGTCCCACTTGGCTCACCAAAATTCGTTCTTCTAGGTGAAACCGTTCCTTTGCAGTAACCGTTTTCATGTTTAGGTTTCACTCTGTTTTGTCCTATGGATACATGTAGTTGGAACTCTAAATCAAACACGGTTTGTGCTAGCTCTTTGAAACTTGGCACAATAATGTAGTTCCAAGTTCTATCGCTATGGTTTGTGTCCTATGGAAGTAGCCCCAAGCACAGACTGACGAGATTTACTTTCATTGAAAGGGGTTGCCAAGCTTCCAAAAAACTACGAGTTTCCTGAATTCTCAGCAAACATTTTTTCACCAAATCTTGATGATACTGGCAGGTAATGATCAGGACACTAATCCCACTTGGCTCACCAAATTCCGTTCTTCTAGGTTAAACCGTTCCTTTTCAGTAACCGTTTTCATGTTTAGGTTTCACTCTGTTTTCTCCGATATAGATACATGCAGTTGGAAGTCTAAATCAAACACGGTTTGTGCTAGCTCTTTGAAACTTGGCACAATAATGTAGTTCCAAGTTCTATCGCTATGGTTTGTGTCCTATTGAAGTACCCCAAGCAGAGACTGACGAGAATCACATTCATTGGAAGGGGTTGCCAAGCTTCCAAAAAACTACGATTTTCCTGAAATCTCAGCAAACATTTTTCACCCAATCTTGATGATACTGGCAGGTAATGATAAGTACACCAGTACCACTTGGCTCACCAAATTTCGTTCTTCTAGGTTAAACCGTTCCTTTGCAGTAACCCTTTTCATGTTTACGTTTCACTCTGTTTTCTACTATATGGATACATGTAGTTGGATCTCTAAATCAAACACGGTTTGTGCTAGCTCTTTGAAACTTGGCACAATAATGTAGATCCGAGTTCTATCGCTATGGTTTGTGTCCTATTGAAGTAGCCCCAAGCAGAGACTGACGAGAATCACATTCATTGGAAGGGGTTGCCAAGCTTCCAAAAAACTACGAGTTTCCTGAAATCTCAGCAAACATTTTTTCCCCAATCTTGATGGTACTGGCAGGAAATGATCAGTACACCAATCCCACTTGGCTCACCAAATTTCGTTCTTCTAGGTGAAACCGTCCTTTGCAGTAACTGTTTTCATGTTTAGGTATCACTCTGTTTTCTCCTATATGGATACATGTATTTGGAACTCTAAATCAAACACGGTTTGTTCTAGCTCTTTGAAACTTGGCACAATAATGTATTTCCAAGTTCTATTGCTATGGTTTGTGTCCTATTGAAGTAGCCCTAAGCAGAGACTGACGAGAATCACATTCATTGGAAGGGGTTGCCAAGCTTCCAAAAACTACGAGTTTCCTGAAATCTCAGCAAACATTTTTTCACCCAATCTTGATGGTACTGGCAGGAAATGATCAGTATACCAATCCCACTTGTCTCACCAAACTTCGTTCTTCTAGGTTAAACCGTTCCTTTGCAGTAACCGTTTTCATGTTTAGGTTTCAC
>NW_027552289.1:0-31209 GCF_045843805.1 Urocitellus parryii
ACCTAGAAGAACGAAATTTGGTGAGCCAAGTGGGACTGGTGTACTGATCATTACCTGCCAGTATCATCAAGATTGGGTGAAAAAATGTTTGCTGAGATTTCAGGAAACTCGTAGTTTTTTGGAAGCTTGGCAACCCCTTTCAATGAAAGTGATTCTCGTCAGTCTCATCGTGGGGCTACTTCAATAGGACATAAACGATAGTGATAGAACTTGGAACTACATTATTGTGCCAGGTTTGAAAGAGGTAGCACAAACCGTGTTTAATTTAGAGTTCCAACTACATGTATCCATATAGGAGAAAACAGAGTGAAACCTAAAAATGAAAACGGTTACTACAAAGGAACGGTTTAACCAAGATGAACGAAATTTGGTGAGCCAAGTGGGATTGGTGCACTGATCACTACCTGCCAGTATTATCAAGATTGGGTGAAAAAATGTTTGCTGAGATTTCAGGAAACTCGTAGTTTTTTGGAAGCTTGGCAACCCCTTTCAATGAAAGTGATTCTCGTCAGTCTCTGCTTGGGGCTACTTCAATAGGACACAAACCATAGCGATAGAACTTGGAACTACATTCTTGTGCCAAGTTTCAAAGAGCTAGCACAAACCGTGTTTGATTTAGAGTTCCAACTACATGTATCCATATAGGAGAAAACAGAGTGAAACCTAAACATGAAAACGGTTACTGCAAAGGAACTGTTTAACCTAGAATTACGAAATTTGGTGAGCCAAGTGGGATTGGTGTACTGATCATTACCTGCCAGTATCATCAAGATTGGGTGAAAAAATGTTTGCTGAGATTTCAGGAAACTCGTAGTTTTTTGGAAGCTTGGCAACCCCTTTCAATGAAAGTGATTCTCGTCAGTCTCTGCTTGGGGCTACTTCAGTAGGACACAAAGAATAGCGATAGATCCTGGAACTACATTATTGTGCCAAGTTTCAAAGAGCTAGCACAAACCGTGTTTGATTTAGAGTTCCAACTACATGTATCCATATAGGAGAAAACAGAGTGAAACCTAAACATGAAAACGGTTACTGCAAAGGAACGGTTTAACCTAGAAGAAAGAAATTTGGTGAGCCAAGTGGGACTGGTGTACGGATCATTACCTGCAAGTATCATCAAGATTGGGTGAAAAAATGTTTGCTGAGATTTCAAGAAACTCATAGTTTTTTGGAAGCTTGGCAACCCCTTTCAATGAAAGTGATTCTCGTCAGTCTCTGCTTGGGGCTACTTCAATAGGACACAAACCATAGCGATAGAACTTGGAACTACATTCTTGTGCCAAGTTTCAAAGAGCTAGTACAAACCGTGTTTGATTTAGAGTTCCAACTACATGTATCCATATAGGAGAAAACAGAGTGAAACCTAAACATGAAAACGGTTACTGCAAAGGAACGGTTTCACCTAGAAGAACGAAATTTGGTGAGGCAAGTGGGATTGGTGTACTATCATTACCTGCCAGTATCATCAAGATTGGGTGAAAAAATGTTTGCTGAGATTTCAGGAAATTCGTAGTTTTTTGGAAGCTTGGCAACCCCATTCAATTAAAGTGTTTCTCGTCAGTCTCTGCTTGGGGCTACTTCAGTAGGACACAAACCATAGCAATAGAACCTGGAACTACATTATTGTGCCAAGTTTCAAAGAGCTAGCACAAACCGTGTTTGATTTAGAGTTCCAACTACATGTATCCATATAGGAGAAAACAGAGTGAAACCTAAACATGAAAACGGTTACTGCAAAGGAACGGTTTAACCTAGAAGAACGAAATTTGGTGAGCCAAGTGGGATTGGTGTACTGATCATTACCTGCCAGTATCATCAAGATTGGGTGAAAAAATGTTTGCTGAGATTTCAGGAAACTCGTAGTTTTTTGGAAGCTTGGCAACCCCATTCAATGAAAGTGATTCTCGTCAGTCTCTGCTTGGGGCTACTTCAGTAGCACACAAACCATAGCGATAGAACCTGGAACTACATTCTTGTGCCAAGTTTCAAAGAGCTAGCACAAACCGTGTTTGATTTAGAGTTCCAACTACATGTATCCATATAGGAGAAAACAGAGTGAAACCTAAACCTGAAAACGGTTACTGCAAATGAACGGTTTAACCTAGAAGAAAGAAATTTGGTGAGCCAAGTGGGACTGGAGTACGGATCATTACCTGCAAGTATCATCAAGATTGGGTGAAAAAATGTTTGCTGAGATTTCAGGAAACTCTTAGTTTTTTGGAAGCTTGGCAACCCCTTTCAATGAAAGTGATTCTCGGCAGTCTCTGCTTGGGGCTAATTCAGTAGGACACAAACCATAGCGATAGAACCTGGAACTACGTTATTGTGCCAAGTTTCAAAGAGCTAGCACAAACCGTGTTTGATTTAGAGTTCCAACTACATGTATCCATATAGGAGAAAACAGAGTGAAACCTAAACCTGAAAACGGTTACTGCAAATGAACGGTTTAACCTAGAAGAAAGAAATTTGGTGAGCCAAGTGGGACTTGTGTATGGATCATTACCTGCAAGTATCATCAAGATTGGGTGAAAAAATGTTTGCTGAGATTTCAGGAAACTCGTAGTTTTTTGGAAGCTTGGCAACCCCTTTCAATGAAAGTGATTCTCGTCAGTCTCTGCTTGGGGCTACTTCAATAGGACACAAACCATAGCGATAGAACTTGGAACTACATTCTTGTGCCAAGTTTCAAAGAGCTAGCACAAACCGTGTTTGATTTAGAGTTCCAACTACATGTATCCATATAGGAGAAAACAGAGTGAAACCTAAACATGAAAACGGTTACTGCAAAGGAACGGTTTAACCTAGAAGAACGAAATTTGGTGAGCCAAGTGGGATTAGTGTACTGATCATTACCTGCCAGTATCATCAAGATTGGGTGAAAAAATGTTTGCTGAGATTTCAGGAAACTCGTAGTTTTTTGGAAGCTTGGCAACCCCATTCAATGAAAGTGTTTCTCGTCAGTCTCTGCTTGGGGCTACTTCAGTAGGACACAAACCATAGCAATAGAACCTGGAACTACATTATTGTGCCAAGTTTCAAAGAGCTAGCACAATCCGTGTTTGATTTAGAGTTCCAACTACATGTATCCATATAGGAGAAAACAGAGTGAAACCTAAACATGAAAACGGTTACTGCAAAGGAACGGTTTAACCTAGAAGAACGAAATTTGGTGAGCCAAGTGGGATTGGTGTACTGATCATTACCTGCCAGTATCATCAAGATTGGGTGAAAAAATGTTTGCTGAGATTTCAGGAAACTCGTAGTTTTTTGGAAGCTTGGCAACCCCTTTCAATGAAAGTGATTCTCGTCAGTCTCTGCTTGGGGCTACTTCAGTAGGACACAAAGAATAGCGATAGATCCTGGAACTACATTATTGTGCCAAGTTTCAAAGAGCTAGCACAAACCGTGTTTGATTTAGAGTTCCAACTACATGTATCCATATAGGAGAAAACAGAGTGAAACCTAAACATGAAAACGGTTACTGCAAAGGAACGGTTTAACCTAGAAGAAAGAAATTTGGTGAGCCAAGTGGGACTGGTGTACGGATCATTACCTGCAAGTATCATCAAGATTGGGTGAAAAAATGTTTGCTGAGATTTCAGGAAACTCGTAGTTTTTTGGAAGCTTGGCAACCCCTTTCAATGAAAGTGATTCTCGTCAGTCTCTGCTTGGGGCTACTTCAATAGGACACAAACCATAGCGATAGAACTTGGAACTACATTCTTGTGCCAAGTTTCAAAGAGCTAGCACAAACCGTGTTTGATTTAGAGTTCCAACTACATGTATCCATATAGGAGAAAACAGAGTGAAACCTAAACATGAAAACGGTTACTGCAAAGGAACGGTTTCACCTAGAAGAACGAAATTTGGTGAGGCAAGTGGGATTGGTGTACTATCATTACCTGCCAGTATCATCAAGATTGGGTGAAAAAATGTTTGCTGAGATTTCAGGAAACTCGTAGTTTTTTGGAAGCTTGGCAACCCCTTTCAATGAAAGTGATTTTCGGCAGTCTCTGCTTGGGGCTACTTCAATAAGACACAAACCATAGCGATAGAACTTGGAACTACATTCTTGTGCCAAGTTTCAAAGAGCTAGCACAAACCGTGTTTGATTTAGAGTTCCAACTACATGTATCCATATAGGAGAAAACAGAGTGAAACCTAAACCTGAATACGGTTACTGCAAATGAACGTTTTAACCTAGAAGAACGAAATTTGGTGAGCCAAGTGGGACTGGTGTACTGATCATTACCTGCCAGTATCATCAAGATTGGGTGAAAAAATGTTTGCTGAGATTTCAGGAAACTCGTAGTTTTTTGGAAGCTTGGCAACCCCTTTCAATGAAAGTGATTCTCGTCAGTCTCATCGTGGGGCTACTTCAATAGGACATAAACGATAGTGATAGAACTTGGAACTACATTATTGTGCCAGGTTTGAAAGAGGTAGCACAAACCGTGTTTAATTTAGAGTTCCAACTACATGTATCCATATAGGAGAAAACAGAGTGAAACCTAAAAATGAAAACGGTTACTACAAAGGAACGGTTTAACCAAGATGAACGAAATTTGGTGAGCCAAGTGGGATTGGTGCACTGATCACTACCTGCCAGTATTATCAAGATTGGGTGAAAAAATGTTTGCTGAGATTTCAGGAAACTCGTAGTTTTTTGGAAGCTTGGCAACCCCTTTCAATGAAAGTGATTCTCGTCAGTCTCTGTTTGGGGCTACTTCAATAGGACACAAACCATAGCGATAGAACTTGGAACTACATTCTTGTGCCAAGTTTCAAAGAGCTAGCACAAACCGTGTTTGATTTAGAGTTCCAACTACATGTATCCATATAGGAGAAAACAGAGTGAAACCTAAACATGAAAACGGTTACTGCAAAGGAACTGTTTAACCTAGAATTACGAAATTTGGTGAGCCAAGTGGGATTGGTGTACTGATCATTACCTGCCAGTATCATCAAGATTGGGTGAAAAAATGTTTGCTGAGATTTCAGGAAACTCGTAGTTTTTTGGAAGCTTGGCAACCCCTTTCAATGAAAGTGATTCTCGTCAGTCTCTGCTTGGGGCTACTTCAGTAGGACACAAAGAATAGCGATAGATCCTGGAACTACATTATTGTGCCAAGTTTCAAAGAGCTAGCACAAACCGTGTTTGATTTAGAGTTCCAACTACATGTATCCATATAGGAGAAAACAGAGTGAAACCTAAACATGAAAACGGTTACTGCAAAGGAACGGTTTAACCTAGAAGAAAGAAATTTGGTGAGCCAAGTGGGACTGGTGTACGGATCATTACCTGCAAGTATCATCAAGATTGGGTGAAAAAATGTTTGCTGAGATTTCAGGAAACTCGTAGTTTTTTGGAAGCTTGGCAACCCCTTTCAATGAAAGTGATTCTCGTCAGTCTCTGCTTGGGGCTACTTCAATAGGACACAAACCATAGCGATAGAACTTGGAACTACATTCTTGTGCCAAGTTTCAAAGAGCTAGTACAAACCGTGTTTGATTTAGAGTTCCAACTACATGTATCCATATAGGAGAAAACAGAGTGAAACCTAAACATGAAAACGGTTACTGCAAAGGAACGGTTTCACCTAGAAGAACGAAATTTGGTGAGGCAAGTGGGATTGGTGTACTATCATTACCTGCCAGTATCATCAAGATTGGGTGAAAAAATGTTTGCTGAGATTTCAGGAAATTCGTAGTTTTTTGGAAGCTTGGCAACCCCATTCAATTAAAGTGTTTCTCGTCAGTCTCTGCTTGGGGCTACTTCAGTAGGACACAAACCATAGCAATAGAACCTGGAACTACATTATTGTGCCAAGTTTCAAAGAGCTAGCACAAACCGTGTTTGATTTAGAGTTCCAACTACATGTATCCATATAGGAGAAAACAGAGTGAAACCTAAACATGAAAACGGTTACTGCAAAGGAACGGTTTAACCTAGAAGAACGAAATTTGGTGAGCCAAGTGGGATTGGTGTACTGATCATTACCTGCCAGTATCATCAAGATTGGGTGAAAAAATGTTTGCTGAGATTTCAGGAAACTCGTAGTTTTTTGGAAGCTTGGCAACCCCATTCAATGAAAGTGATTCTCGTCAGTCTCTGCTTGGGGCTACTTCAGTAGCACACAAACCATAGCGATAGAACCTGGAACTACATTCTTGTGCCAAGTTTCAAAGAGCTAGCACAAACCGTGTTTGATTTAGAGTTCCAACTACATGTATCCATATAGGAGAAAACAGAGTGAAACCTAAACCTGAAAACGGTTACTGCAAATGAACGGTTTAACCTAGAAGAAAGAAATTTGGTGAGCCAAGTGGGACTGGAGTACGGATCATTACCTGCAAGTATCATCAAGATTGGGTGAAAAAATGTTTGCTGAGATTTCAGGAAACTCTTAGTTTTTTGGAAGCTTGGCAACCCCTTTCAATGAAAGTGATTCTCGGCAGTCTCTGCTTGGGGCTAATTCAGTAGGACACAAACCATAGCGATAGAACCTGGAACTACGTTATTGTGCCAAGTTTCAAAGAGCTAGCACAAACCGTGTTTGATTTAGACTTCCAACTACATGTATCCATATAGGAGAAAACAGAGTGAAACCTAAACCTGAAAACGGTTACTGCAAATGAACGGTTTAACCTAGAAGAAAGAAATTTGGTGAGCCAAGTGGGACTGGTGTACGGATCATTACCTGCAAGTATCATCAAGATTGGGTGAAAAAATGTTTTTGAGATTTCAGGAAACTCGTAGTTTTTTGGAAGCTTGGCAACCCCTTTCAATGAAAGTGATTCTCGTCAGTCTCTGCTTGGGGCTACTTCAATAGGACACAAACCATAGCGATAGAACTTGGAACTACATTCTTGTGCCAAGTTTCAAAGAGCTAGCACAAACCGTGTTTGATTTAGAGTTCCAACTACATGTATCCATATAGGAGAAAACAGAGTGAAACCTAAACATGAAAACGGTTACTGCAAAGGAACGGTTTAACCTAGAAGAACGAAATTTGGTGAGCCAAGTGGGATTAGTGTACTGATCATTACCTGCCAGTATCATCAAGATTGGGTGAAAAAATGTTTGCTGAGATTTCAGGAAACTCGTAGTTTTTTGGAAGCTTGGCAACCCCATTCAATGAAAGTGTTTCTCGTCAGTCTCTGCTTGGGGCTACTTCAGTAGGACACAAACCATAGCAATAGAACCTGGAACTACATTATTGTGCCAAGTTTCAAAGAGCTAGCACAATCCGTGTTTGATTTAGAGTTCCAACTACATGTATCCATATAGGAGAAAACAGAGTGAAACCTAAACATGAAAACGGTTACTGCAAAGGAACGGTTTAACCTAGAAGAACGAAATTTGGTGAGCCAAGTGGGATTGGTGTACTGATCATTACCTGCCAGTATCATCAAGATTGGGTGAAAAAATGTTTGCTGAGATTTCAGGAAACTCGTAGTTTTTTGGAAGCTTGGCAACCCCTTTCAATGAAAGTGATTCTCGTCAGTCTCTGCTTGGGGCTACTTCAGTAGGACACAAAGAATAGCGATAGATCCTGGAACTACATTATTGTGCCAAGTTTCAAAGAGCTAGCACAAACCGTGTTTGATTTAGAGTTCCAACTACATGTATCCATATAGGAGAAAACAGAGTGAAACCTAAACATGAAAACGGTTACTGCAAAGGAACGGTTTAACCTAGAAGAAAGAAATTTGGTGAGCCAAGTGGGACTGGTGTACGGATCATTACCTGCAAGTATCATCAAGATTGGGTGAAAAAATGTTTGCTGAGATTTCAGGAAACTCGTAGTTTTTTGGAAGCTTGGCAACCCCTTTCAATGAAAGTGATTCTCGTCAGTCTCTGCTTGGGGCTACTTCAATAGGACACAAACCATAGCGATAGAACTTGGAACTACATTCTTGTGCCAAGTTTCAAAGAGCTAGCACAAACCGTGTTTGATTTAGAGTTCCAACTACATGTATCCATATAGGAGAAAACAGAGTGAAACCTAAACCTGAAAACGGTTACTGCAAATGAACGTTTTAACCTAGAAGAAAGAAATTTGGTGAGCCAAGTGGGATTGGTGTACTGATCATTACCTGCCAGTGTCATCAAGATTGGGTGAAAAAATGTTTGCTGAGATTTCAAGAAACTCGTAGTTTTTTGGAAGCTTGGCAACCCCTTTCAATGAAAGTGATTCTCGTCAGTCTCTGCTTGGGGCTACTTCAATAGGACACAAACCATAGCGATAGAACTTGGAACTACATTATTGTGCCAGGTTTGAAAGAGGTAGCACAAACCGTGTTTAATTTAGAGTTCCAACTACATGTATCCATATAGGAGAAAACAGAGTGAATCCTAAAAATGAAAACGGTTACTACAAAGGAACGGTTTAACCAAGATGAACGAAATTTGGTGAGCCAAGTGGGATTGGTGCACTGATCATTACCTGCCAGTATTATCAAGATTGGGTGAAAAAATGTTTGCTGAGATTTCAGGAAACTCGTAGTTTTTTGGAAGCTTGGCAACCCTTTTCAAAGAAAGTGATTCTCGTCAGTCTCTGCTTGGGGCTACTTCAATAGGACACAAACCATAGCGATAGAACTTGGAACTACATTCTTGTGCCAAGTTTCAAAGAGCTAGCACAAACCGTGTTTGATTTAGAGTTCCAAGTACATGTATCCATATAGGAGAAAACAGAGTCAAACCTAAACATGAAAACGGTTACTGCAAAGGAACGGTTTAACCTAGAAGAACGAAATTTGGTGAGCCAAGTGGGATTGGTGTACTGATCATTACCTGCCAGTATCATCAAGATTGGGTGAAAAAATGTTTGCTGAGATTTCAGGAAACTCGTAGTTTTTTGGAAGCTTGGCAACCCCTTTCAATGAAAGTGATTCTCGTCAGTCTCTGCTTGGGGCTTATTCAGTAGGACACAAACCATAGCGATAGAACCTGGAACTACGTTATTGTGCCAAGTTTCAAAGAGCTAGCACAAACCGTGTTTGATTTAGAGTTCCAACTACATGTATCCATATAGGAGAAAACAGAGTGAAACCTAAACCTGAAAACGGTTACTGCAAATGAACGGTTTAACCTAGAAGAAAGAAATTTGGTGAGCCAAGTGGGACTGGTGTACGGATCATTACCTGCAAGTATCATCAAGATTGGGTGAAAAAATGTTTGCTGAGATTTCAGGAAACTCGTAGTTTTTTGGAAGCTTGGCAACCCCTTTCAATGAAAGTGATTCTCGTCAGTCTCTGCTTGGGGCTACTTCAATAGGACACAAACCATAGCGATAGAACTTGGAACTACATTCTTGTGCCAAGTTTCAAAGAGCTAGCACAAACCGTGTTTGATTTAGAGTTCCAACTACATGTATCCATATAGGAGAAAACAGAGTGAAACCTAAACCTGAAAACGGTTACTGCAAATGAACGGTTTAACCTAGAAGAAAGAAATTTGGTGAGCCAAGTGGGACTGGTGTACGGATCATTACCTGCAAGTACCATCAAGATTGGGTGAAAAAATGTTTGCTGAGATTTCAGGAAACTCGTAGTTTTTTGGAAGCTTGGCAACCCCTTTCAATGAAAGTGATTCTCGTCAGTCTCTGCTTGGGGCTACTTCAATAGGACACAAACCATAGCGATAGAACTTGGAAGTACATTCTTGTGCCAAGTTTCAAAGAGCTAGCACAAACCGTGTTTGATTTAGCGTTCCAACTACATGTATCCATATAGGAGAAAACAGAGTGAAACCTAAACATGAAAACGGTTACTGCAAAGGAACGGTTTAACCTTGAAGAACGAAATTTGGTGAGCCAAGTGGGATTAGTGTACTGATCATTACCTGCCAGTATCATCAAAATTGGGTGAAAAAATGTTTGCTGAGATTTCAGGAAACTCGTAGTTTTTTGGAAGCTTGGGAACCCCATTCAATGAAAGTGTTTCTCGTCAGTCTCTGATTGGGGCTACTTCAGTAGGACACAAACCATAGCAATAGAACCTGGAACTACATTATTGTGCCAAGTTTCAAAGAGCTAGCACAAACCGTGTTTGATTTAGAGTTCCAACTACATGTATCCATATAGGAGAAAACAGAGTGAAACCTAAACATGAAAACGGTTACTGCAAAGGAACGGTTTAACCTAGAAGAACGAAATTTGGTGAGCCAAGTGGGATTGGTGTACTGATCATTACCTGCCAGTATCATCAAGATTGGGTGAAAAAATGTTTGCTGAGATTTCAGGAAACTCGTAGTTTTTTGGAAGCTTGGCAACCCCTTTCAATGAAAGTGATTCTCGTCAGTCTCTGCTTGGGGCTACTTCAGTAGGACACAAAGAATAGCGATAGATCCTGGAACTACATTATTGTGCCAAGTTTCAAAGAGCTAGCACAAACCGTGTTTGATTTAGAGTTCCAACTACATGTATCCATATAGGAGAAAACAGAGTGAAACCTAAACATGAAAACGGTTACTGCAAAGGAACGGTTTAACCTAGAAGAAAGAAATTTGGTGAGCCAAGTGGGACTGGTGTACGGATCATTACCTGCAAGTATCATCAAGATTGGGTGAAAAAATGTTTGCTGAGATTTCAGGAAACTCGTAGTTTTTTGGAAGCTTGGCAACCCCTTTCAATGAAAGTGATTCTCGTCAGTCTCTGCTTGGGGCTACTTCAATAGGACACAAACCATAGCGATAGAACTTGGAACTACATTCTTGTGCCAAGTTTCAAAGAGCTAGCACAAACCGTGTTTGATTTAGAGTTCCAACTACATGTATCCATATAGGAGAAAACAGAGTGAAACCTAAACATGAAAACGGTTACTGCAAAGGAACGGTTTCACCTAGAAGAACGAAATTTGGTGAGGCAAGTGGGATTGGTGTACTATCATTACCTGCCAGTATCATCAAGATTGGGTGAAAAAATGTTTGCTGAGATTTCAGGAAATTCGTAGTTTTTTGGAAGCTTGGCAACCCCATTCATTAAAGTGTTTCTCGTCAGTCTCTGCTTGGGGCTACTTCAGTAGGACACAAACCATAGCAATAGAACCTGGAACTACATTATTGTGCCAAGTTTCAAAGAGCTAGCACAAACCGTGTTTGATTTAGAGTTCCAACTACATGTATCCATATAGGAGAAAACAGAGTGAAACCTAAACATGAAAACGGTTACTGCAAAGGAACGGTTTAACCTAGAAGAACGAAATTTGGTGAGCCAAGTGGGATTGGTGTACTGATCATTACCTGCCAGTATCATCAAGATTGGGTGAAAAAATGTTTGCTGAGATTTCAGGAAACTCGTAGTTTTTTGGAAGCTTGGCAACCCCATTCAATGAAAGTGATTCTCGTCAGTCTCTGCTTGGGGCTACTTCAGTAGCACACAAACCATAGCGATAGAACCTGGAACTACATTCTTGTGCCAAGTTTCAAAGAGCTAGCACAAACCGTGTTTGATTTAGACTTCCAACTACATGTATCCATATAGGAGAAAACAGAGTGAAACCTAAACCTGAAAACGGTTACTGCAAATGAACGGTTTAACCTAGAAGAAAGAAATTTGGTGAGCCAAGTGGGACTGGTGTACGGATCATTACCTGCAAGTATCATCAAGATTGGGTGAAAAAATGTTTGCTGAGATTTCAGGAAACTCGTAGTTTTTTGGAAGCTTGGCAACCCCTTTCAATGAAAGTGATTCTCGTCAGTCTCTGCTTGGGGCTACTTCAATAGGACACAAACCATAGCGATAGAACTTGGAACTACATTCTTGTGCCAAGTTTCAAAGAGCTAACACAAACCGTGTTTGATTTAGAGTTCCAACTACATGTATCCATATAGGAGAAAACAGAGTGAAACCTAAACATGAAAACGGTTACTGCAAAGGAACGGTTTAACCTAGAAGAACGAAATTTGGTGAGCCAAGTGGGATTAGTGTACTGATCATTACCTGCCAGTATCATCAAGATTGGGTGAAAAAATGTTTGCTGAGATTTCAGGAAACTCGTAGTTTTTTGGAAGCTTGGCAACCCCATTCAATGAAAGTGTTTCTCGTCAGTCTCTGCTTGGGGCTACTTCAGTAGGACACAAACCATAGCAATAGAACCTGGAACTACATTATTGTGCCAAGTTTCAAAGAGCTAGCACAATCCGTGTTTGATTTAGAGTTCCAACTACATGTATCCATATAGGAGAAAACAGAGTGAAACCTAAACATGAAAACGGTTACTGCAAAGGAACGGTTTAACCTAGAAGAACGAAATTTGGTGAGCCAAGTGGGATTGGTGTACTGATCATTACCTGCCAGTATCATCAAGATTGGGTGAAAAAATGTTTGCTGAGATTTCAGGAAACTCGTAGTTTTTTGGAAGCTTGGCAACCCCTTTCAATGAAAGTGATTCTCGTCAGTCTCTGCTTGGGGCTACTTCAGGAGGACACAAAGAATAGCGATAGATCCTGGAACTACATTATTGTGCCAAGTTTCAAAGAGCTAGCACAAACCGTGTTTGATTTAGAGTTCCAACTACATGTATCCATATAGGAGAAAACAGAGTGAAACCTAAACATGAAAACGGTTACTGCAAAGGAACGGTTTAACCTAGAAGAAAGAAATTTGGTGAGCCAAGTGGGACTGGTGTACGGATCATTACCTGCAAGTATCATCAAGATTGGGTGAAAAAATGTTTGCTGAGATTTCAGGAAACTCGTAGTTTTTTGGAAGCTTGGCAACCCCTTTCAATGAAAGTGATTCTCGTCAGTCTCTGCTTGGGGCTACTTCAATAGGACACAAACCATAGCGATAGAACTTGGAACTACATTCTTGTGCCAAGTTTCAAAGAGCTAGCACAAACCGTGTTTGATTTAGAGTTCCAACTACATGTATCCATATAGGAGAAAACAGAGTGAAACCTAAACATGAAAACGGTTACTGCAAAGGAACGGTTTCACCTAGAAGAACGAAATTTGGTGAGGCAAGTGGGATTGGTGTACTGATCATTACCTGCCAGTATCATCAAGATTGGGTGAAAAAATGTTTGCTGAGATTTCAGGAAATTCGTAGTTTTTTGGAAGCTTGGCAACCCCATTCAATTAAAGTGTTTCTCGTCAGTCTCTGCTTGGGGCTACTTCAGTAGGACACAAACCATAGCAATAGAACCTGGAACTACATTATTGTGCCAAGTTTCAAAGAGCTAGCACAAACCGTGTTTGATTTAGAGTTCCAACTACATGTATCCATATAGGAGAAAACAGAGTGAAACCTAAACATGAAAACGGTTACTGCAAAGGAACGGTTTCACCTAGAAGAACGAAATTTGGTGAGCCAAGTGGGATTGGTGTACTGATCATTACCTGCCAGTATCATCAAGATTGGGTGAAAAAATGTTTTGCTGAGATTTCAGGAAACTCGTAGTTTTTTGGAAGCTTGGCAACCCCATTCAATGAAAGTGATTCTCGTCAGTCTCTGCTTGGGGCTACTTCAGTAGCACACAAACCATAGCGATAGAACCTGGAACTACATTCTTGTGCCAAGTTTCAAAGAGCTAGCACAAACCGTGTTTGATTTAGAGTTCCAACTACATGTATCCATATAGGAGAAAACAGAGTGAAACCTAAACCTGAAAACGGTTACTGCAAATGAACGGTTTAACCTAGAAGAAAGAAATTTGGTGAGCCAAGTGGGACTGGTGTACGGATCATTACCTGCAAGTATCATATAGATTGGGTGAAAAAATGTTTGCTGAGATTTCAGGAAACTCGTAGTTTTTTGGAAGCTTGGCAACCCCTTTTAATGAAAGTGATTCTCGGCAGTCTCTGCTTGGGGCTACTTCAATAAGACACAAACCATAGCGATAGAACTTGGAAGTACATTCTTGTGCCAAGTTTCAAAGAGCTAGCACAAACCGTGTTTGATTTAGAGTTCCAACTACATGTATCCATATAGGAGAAAACAGAGTGAAACCTAAACCTGAAAACGGTTACTGCAAATGAACGTTTTAACCTAGAAGAAAGAAATTTGGTGAGCCAAGTGGGATTGGTGTACTGATCATTACCTGCCAGTATCATCAAGATTGGGTGAAAAAATGTTTGCTGAGATTTCAAGAAACTCGTAGTTTTTTGGAAGCTTGGCAACCCCTTTCAATGAAAGTGATTCTCGTCAGTCTCTGCTTGGGGCTACTTCAATAGGACACAAACCATAGCGATAGAACTTGGAACTACATTATTGTGCCAAGTTTCAAAGAGGTAGCACAAACCGTGTTTAATTTAGAGTTCCAACTACATGTATCCATATAGGAGAAAACAGAGTGAAACCTAAAAATGAAAACGGTTACTACAAAGGAACGGTTTAACCAAGATGAACGAAATTTGGTGAGCCAAGTGGGATTGGTGCACTGATCATTACCTGCCAGTATTATCAAGATTGGGTGAAAAAATGTTTGCTGAGATTTCAGGAAACTCGTAGTTTTTTGGAAGCTTGGCAACCCCTTTCAATGAAAGTGATTCTCGTCAGTCTCTGCTTGGGGCTACTTCAATAGGACACAAACCATAGCGATAGAACTTGGAACTACATTCTTGTGCCAAGTTTCAAAGAGCTAGCACAAACCGTGTTTGATTTAGAGTTCCAACTACATGTATCCATATAGGAGAAAACAGAGTGAAACCTAAACATGAAAACGGTTACTGCAAAGGAACGGTTTAACCTAGAAGAACGAAATTTGGTGAGCCAAGTGGGATTGGTGTACTGATCATTACCTGCCAGTATCATCAAGATTGGGTGAAAAAATGTTTGCTGAGATTTCAGGAAACTCGTAGTTTTTTGGAAGCTTGGCAACCCTTTCAATGAAAGTGATTCTCGTCAGTCTCTGCTTGGGGCTTATTCAGTAGGACACAAACCATAGCGATAGAACTTGGAACTACATTCTTGTGCCAAGTTTCAAAGAGCTAGCACAAACCGTGTTTGATTTAGAGTTCCAACTACATGTATCCATATAGGAGAAAAAAGAGTGAAACCTAAACCTGAAAACGGTTACTGCAAATGAACGGTTTAACCTAGAAGAAAGAAATTTGGTGAGCCAAGTGGGACTGGTGTACGGATCATTACCTGCAAGTATCATCAAGATTGGGTGAAAAAATGTTTGCTGAGATTTCAGGAAACTCGTAGTTTTTTGGAAGCTTGGCAACCCCTTTCAATGAAAGTGATTCTCGTCAGTCTCTGCTTGGGGCTACTTCAATAGGACACAAACCATAGCGATAGAACTTGGAACTACATTCTTGTGCCAAGTTTCAAAGAGCTAGCACAAACCGTGTTTGATTTAGAGTTCCAACTACATGTATCCATATAGGAGAAAACAGAGTGAAACCTAAACCTGAAAACGGTTACTGCAAATGAACCGTTTAACCTAGAAGAAAGAAATTTGGTGAGCCAAGTGGGACTGGTGTACGGATCATTACCTGCAAGTATCATCAAGATTGGGTGAAAAAATGTTTGCTGAGATTTCAGGAAACTCGTAGTTTTTTGGAAGCTTGGCAACCCCTTTCAATGAAAGTGATTCTCGGCAGTCTCTGCTTCGGGCTATTTCAATAGGACACAAGCCATAGCGATAGAACTTGGAACTACATTCTTGTGCCAAGTTTCAAAGAGCTAGCACAAACCGTGTTTGATTTAGAGTTCCAACTACATGTATCCATATAGGAGAAAACAGAGTGAAACCTAAACATGAAAACGGTTACTGCAAAGGAACGGTTTAACCTAGAAGAACGAAATTTGGTGAGCCAAGTGGGATTCGTGTACTGATCATTACCTGCCAGTATCATCAAGATTGGGTGAAAAAATGTTTGCTGAGATTTCAGGAAACTCGTAGTTTTTTGGAAGCTTGGCAACCCCATTCAATGAAAGTGTTTCTCGTCAGTCTCTGCTTGGGGCTACTTCAGTAGGACACAAACCATAGCAATAGAACCTGGAACTACATTATTGTGCCAAGTTTCAAAGAGCTAGCACAATCCGTGTTTGATTTAGAGTTCCAACTACATGTATCCATATAGGAGAAAATAGAGTGAAACCTAAACATGAAAACGGTTACTGCAAAGGAACGGTTTAACCTAGAAGAACGAAATTTGGTGAGCCAAGTGGGATTGGTGTACTGATCATTACCTGCCAGTATCATCAAGATTGGGTGAAAAAATGTTTGCTGAGATTTCAGGAAACTCGTAGTTTGTTGGAAGCTTGGCAACCCCATTCAATGAAAGTGATTCTCGTCAGTCTCTGCTTGGGACTACTTCAGTAGCACACAAACCATAGCGATAGAACATGGAACTACATTATTGTGCCAAGTTTCAAAGAGCTAGCACAAACCGTGTTTGATTTAGAGTTCCAACTACATGTATCCATATAGGAGAAAACAGAGTGAAACCTAAACCTGAAAACGGTTACTGCAAAGGAACGGTTTAACCTAGAAGAAAGAAATTTGGTGAGCCAAGTGGGACTGGTGTACGGATCATTACCTGCAAGTATCATCAAGATTGGGTGAAAAAATGTTTGCTGAGATTTCAGGAAACTCGTAGTTTTTTGGAAGCTTGGCAACCCCTTTCAATGAAAGTGATTCTCCTCAGTCTCTGCTTGGGGCTACTTCAATAGGACACAAACCATAGCGATAGAACTTGGAACTACATTCTTGTGCCAAGTTTCAAAGAGCTAGCACAAACCGTGTTTGATTTAGAGTTCCAACTACATGTATCCATATAGGAGAAAACAGAGTGAAACCTAAACATGAAAACGGTTACTGCAAAGGAACGGTTTCACCTAGAAGAACGAAATTTGGTGAGGCAAGTGGGATTGGTGTACTGATCATTACCTGCCAGTATCATCAAGATTGGGTGAAAAAATGTTTGCTGAGATTTCAGGAAATTCGTAGTTTTTTGGAAGCTTGGCAACCCCATTCAATTAAAGTGTTTCTCGTCAGTCTCTGCTTGGGGCTACTTCAGTAGGACACAAACCATAGCAATAGAACCTGGAACTACATTATTGTGCCAAGTTTCAAAGAGCTAGCACAAACCGTGTTTGATTTAGAGTTCCAACTACATGTATCCATATAGGAGAAAACAGAGTTAAACCTAAACATGAAAACGGTTACTGCAAAGGAACGGTTTAACCTAGAAGAACGAAATTTGGTGAGCCAAGTGGGATTGGTGTACTGATCATTACCTGCCAGTATCATCAAGATTGGGTGAAAAAATGTTTGCTGAGATTTCAGGAAACTCGTAGTTTTTGGAAGCTTGGCAACCCCATTCAATGAAAGTGATTCTCGTCAGTCTCTGCTTGGGGCTACTTCAGTAGCACACAAACCATAGCGATAGAACCTGGAACTACATTCTTGTGCCAAGTTTCAAAGAGCTAGCACAAACCGTGTTTGATTTAGAGTTCCAACTACATGTATCCATATAGGAGAAAACAGAGTGAAACCTAAACCTGAAAACGGTTACTGCAAATGAACGGTTTAACCTAGAAGAAAGAAATTTGGTGAGCCAAGTGGGACTGGTGTACGGATCATTACCTGCAAGTATCATCAAGATTGGGTGAAAAAATGTTTGCTGAGATTTCAGGAAACTCGTAGTTTTTTGGAAGCTTGGCAACCCCTTTCAATGAAAGTGATTCTCGGCAGTCTCTGCTTGGGGCTACTTCAATAAGACACAAACCATAGCGATAGAACTTGGAAGTACATTCTTGTGCCAAGTTTCAAAGAGCTAGCACAAACCGTGTTTGATTTAGAGTTCCAACTACATGTATCCATATAGGAGAAAACAGAGTGAAACCTAAACCTGAAAACGGTTACTGCAAATGAACGTTTTAACCTAGAAGAAAGAAATTTGGTGAGCCAAGTGGGATTGGTGTACTGATCATTACCTGCCAGTATCATCAAGATTGGGTGAAAAAATGTTTGCTGAGATTTCAAGAAACTCGTAGTTTTTTGAAGCTTGGCAACCCCTTTCAATGAAAGTGATTCTCGTCAGTCTCTGCTTGGGGCTACTTCAATAGGACACAAACCATAGCGATAGAACTTGGAACTACATTATTGTGCCAGGTTTGAAAGAGGTAGCACAAACCGTGTTTAATTTAGAGTTCCAACTACATGTATCCATATAGGAGAAAACAGAGTGAAACCTAAAAATGAAAACGGTTACTACAAAGGAACGGTTTAACCAAGATGAACGAAATTTGGTGAGCCAAGTGGGATTGGTGCACTGATCATTACCTGCCAGTATTATCAAGATTGGGTGAAAAAATGTTTGCTGAGATTTCAGGAAACTCGTAGTTTTTTGGAAGCTTGGCAACCCTTTTCAAAGAAAGTGATTCTCGTCAGTCTCTGCTTGGGGCTACTTCAATAGGACACAAACCATAGCGATAGAACTTGGAACTACATTCTTGTGCCAAGTTTCAAAGAGCTAGCACAAACCGTGTTTGATTTAGAGTTCCAACTACATGTATCCATATAGGAGAAAACAGAGTGAAACCTAAACATGAAAACGGTTACTGCAAAGGAACGGTTTAACCTAGAAGAACGAAATTTGGTGAGCCAAGTGGGATTGGTGTACTGATCATTACCTGCCAGTATCATCAAGATTGGGTGAAAAAATGTTTGCTGAGATTTCAGGAAACTCGTAGTTTTTTGGAAGCTTGGCAACCCCTTTCAATGAAAGTGATTCTCGTCAGTCTCTGCTTGGGGCTTATTCAGTAGGACACAAACCATAGCGATAGAACCTGGAACTACGTTATTGTGCCAAGTTTCAAAGAGCTAGCACAAACCGTGTTTGATTTAGAGTTCCAACTACATGTATCCATATAGGAGAAAACAGAGTGAAACCTAAACCTGAAAACGGTTACTGCAAATGAACGGTTTAACCTTGAAGAAAGAAATTTGGTGAGCCAAGTGGGACTGGTGTACGGATCATTACCTGCAAGTATCATCAAGATAGGGTGAAAAAATGTTTGCTGAGATTTCAGGAAACTCGTAGTTTTTTGGAAGCTTGGCAACCCCTTTCAATGAAAGTGATTCTCGTCAGTCTCTGCTTGGGGCTACTTCAATAGGACACAAACCATAGCGATAGAACTTGGAACTACATTCTTGTGCCAAGTTTCAAAGAGCTAGCACAAACCGTGTTTGATTTAGACTTCCAACTACATGTATCCATATAGGAGAAAACAGAGTGAAACCTAAACCTGAAAACGGTTACTGCAAATGAACCGTTTAACCTAGAAGAAAGAAATTTGGTGAGCCAAGTGGGACTGGTGTACGGATCATTACCTGCAAGTATCATCAAGATTGGGTGAAAAAATGTTTGCTGAGATTTCAGGAAACTCGTAGTTTTTTGGAAGCTTGGCAACCCCTTTCAATGAAAGTGATTCTCGGCAGTCTCTGCTTCGGGCTATTTCAATAGGACACAAGTCATAGCGATAGAACTTGGAACTACATTCTTGTGCCAAGTTTCAAAGAGCTAGCACAAACCGTGTTTGATTTAGAGTTCCAACTACATGTATCCATATAGGAGAAAACAGAGTGAAACCTAAACATGAAAACGGTTACTGCAAAGGAACGGTTTAACCTAGAAGAACGAAATTTGGTGAGCCAAGTGGGATTAGTGTACTGATCATTACCTGCCAGTATCATCAAGATTGGGTGAAAAAATCTTTGCTGAGATTTCAGGAAACTCGTAGTTTTTTGGAAGCTTGGCAACCCCATTCAATGAAAGTGTTTCTCGTCAGTCTCTGCTTGGGGCTACTTCAGTAGGACACAAACCATAGCAATAGAACCTGGAACTACATTATTGTGCCAAGTTTCAAAGAGCTAGCACAATCCGTGTTTGATTTAGAGTTCCAACTACATGTATCCATATAGGAGAAAACAGAGTGAAACCTAAACATGAAAACGGTTACTGCAAAGGAACGGTTTAACCTAGAAGAACGAAATTTGGTGAGCCAAGTGGGATTGGTGTACTGATCATTACCTGCCAGTATCATCAAGATTGGGTGAAAAAATGTTTGCTGAGATTTCAGGAAACTCGTAGTTTTTGGAAGCTTGGCAACCCCATTCAATGAAAGTGTTTCTCGTCAGTCTCTGCTTGGGGCTACTTCAGTAGCACACAAACCATAGCGATAGAACATGGAACTACATTATTGTGCCAAGTTTCAAAGAGCTAGCACAAACCGTGTTTGATTTAGAGTTCCAACTACATGTATCCATATAGGAGAAAACAGAGTGAAACCTAAACCTGAAAACGGTTACTGCAAATGAACGGTTTAACCTAGAAGAACGAAATTTGGTGAGCCAAGTGGGATTGGTGTACTGATCATTACCTGCCAGTATCATCAAGATTGGGTGAAAAATGTTTGCTGAGATTTCAGGAAACTCGTAGTTTTTTGGAAGCTTGGCAACCCCTTTCAATGAAAGTGATTTTCGGCAGTCTCTGCTTGGGGCTACTTCAATAAGACACAAACCATAGCGATAGAACTTGGAACTACATTCTTGTGCCAAGTTTCAAAGAGCTAGCACAAACCGTGTTTGATTTAGAGTTCCAACTACATGTATCCATATAGGAGAAAACAGAGTGAAACCTAAACCTGAAAACGGTTACTGCAAATGAACGTTTTAACCTAGAAGAAAGAAATTTGGTGAGCCAAGTGGGACTGGTGTACTGATCATTACCTGCCAGTATCATCAAGTTTGGGTGAAAAAATGTTTGCTGAGATTTCAGGAAACTCGTAGTTTTTTGGAAGCTTGGCAACCCCTTTCAATGAAAGTGATTCTCGTCAGTCTCATCGTGGGGCTACTTCAATAGGACATAAACGATAGTGATAGAACTTGGAACTACATTATTGTGCCAGGTTTGAAAGAGGTAGCACAAACCGTGTTTAATTTAGAGTTTCCAACTACATGTATCCATATAGGAGAAAACAGAGTGAAACCTAAACATGAAAACGGTTACTGCAAAGGAACGGTTTAACCTAGAAGAAAGAAATTTGGTGAGCCAAGTGGGACTGGTGTACGGATCATTACCTGCGAGTATCATCAAGATTGGGTGAAAAAATGTTTGCTGAGATTTCAGGAAACTCGTAGTTTTTTGGAAGCTTGGCAACCCCTTTCAATGAAAGTGATTCTCGTCAGTCTCTGCTTGGGGCTACTTCAATAGGACACAAACCATAGCGATAGAACTTGGAACTACATTCTTGTGCCAAGTTTCAAAGAGCTAGCACAAACCGTGTTTGATTTAGAGTTCCAACTACATGTATCCATATAGGAGAAAACAGAGTGAAACCTAAACATGAAAACGGTTACTGCAAAGGAACGGTTTCACCTAGAAGAACGAAATTTGGTGAGGCAAGTGGGATTGGTGTACTGATCATTACCTGCCAGTATCATCAAGATTGGGTGAAAAAATGTTTGCTGAGATTTCAGGAAACTCGTAGTTTTTTGGAAGCTTGGCAACCCCATTCAATGAAAGTGATTCTCGTCAGTCTCTGCTTGGGGCTACTTCAGTAGCACACAAACCATAGCGATAGAACCTGGAACTACATTATTGTGCCAAGTTTCAAAGAGCTAGCACAAACCGTGTTTGATTTAGAGTTCCAACTACATGTATCCATATAGGAGAAAACAGAGTGAAACCTAAACCTGAAAACGGTTACTGCAAATGAACGGTTTAACCTAGAAGAAAGAAATTTGGTGAGCCAAGTGGGACTGGTGTACGGATCATTACCTGCAAGTATCATCAAGATTGGGTGAAAAAATGTTTGCTGAGATTTCAGGAAACTCGTAGTTTTTTGGAAGCTTGGCAACCCCTTTCAATGAAAGTGATTCTCGGCAGTCTCTGCTTGGGGCTACTTCAATAGGACACAAACCATAGCGATAGAACTTGGAACTACATTCTTGTGCCACGTTTCAAAGAGCTAGCACAAACCGTGTTTGATTTAGAGTTCCAACTACATGTATCCATATAGGAGAAAACAGAGTGAAACCTAAACCTGAAAACGGTTACTGCAAATGAACGTTTTAACCTAGAAGAAAGAAATTTGGTGAGCCAAGTGGGACTGGTGTACTGATCATTACCTGCCAGTATCATCAAGATTGGGTGAAAAAATGTTTGCTGAGATTTCAGGAAACTCGTAGTTTTTTGGAAGCTTGGCAACCCCTTTCAATGAAAGTGATTCTCGTCAGTCTCTGCTTGGGGCTACTTCAATAGGACACAAACCATAGCGATAGAACTTGGAACTACATTATTGTGCCAGGTTTGAAAGAGGTAGCACAAACCGTGTTTAATTTAGAGTTCCAACTACATGTATCCATATAGGAGAAAACAGAGTGAAACCTAAAACTGAAAACGGTTACTACAAAGGAACGGTTTAACCAAGATGAACGAAATTTGGTGAGCCAAGTGGGATTGGTGCACTGATCATTACCTGCCAGTATTATCAAGATTGGGTGAAAAAATGTTTGCTGAGATTTCAGGAAACTCGTAGTTTTTTGGAAGCTTGGCAACCCTTTTCAAAGAAAGTGATTCTCGTCAGTCTCTGCTTGGGGCTACTTCAATAGGACACAAACCATAGCGATAGAACTTGGAACTACATTCTTGTGCCAAGTTTCAAAGAGCTAGCACAAACCGTGTTTGATTTAGAGTTCCAACTACATGTATCCATATAGGAGAAAACAGAGTGAAACCTAAACCTGAAAACGGTTACTGCAAATGAACGGTTTAACCTAGAAGAAAGAAATTTGGTGAGCCAAGTGGGACTGCTGTACGGATCATTACCTGCAAGTATCATCAAGATTGGGTGAAAAAATGTTTGCTGAGATTTCAGGAAACTCGTAGTTTTTTGGAAGCTTGGCAACCCCTTTCAATGAAAGTGATTTTCGGCAGTCTCTGCTTGGGGCTACTTCAATAAGACACAAACCATAGCGATAGAACTTGGAACTACATTCTTGTGCCAAGTTTCAAAGAGCTAGCACAAACCGTGTTTGATTTAGAGTTCCAACTACATGTATCCATATAGGAGAAAACAGAGTGAAACCTAAACCTGAAAACGGTTACTGCAAATGAACGTTTTAACCTAGAAGAAAGAAATTTGGTGAGCCAAGTGGGACTGGTGTACTGATCATTACCTGCCAGTATCATCAAGATTGGGTGAAAAAATGTTTGCTGAGATTTCAGGAAACTCGTAGTTTTTTGGAAGCTTGGCAACCCCTTCCAATGAAAGTGATTCTCGTCAGTCTCATCGTGGGGCTACTTCAGTAGGAAATAAACGATAGTGATAGAACTTGGAACTACATTATTGTGCCAGGTTTGAAAGAGGTAGCACAAACCGTGTTTAATTTAGAGTTCCAACTACATGTATCCATATAGGAGAAAACAGAGTGAAACCTAAACATGAAAACGGTTACTGCAAAGGAACGGTTTAACCTAGAAGAAAGAAATTTGGTGAGCCAAGTGGGACTGGTGTACGGATCATTACCTGCAAGTATCATCAAGATTGGGTGAAAAAATGTTTGCTGAGATTTCAGGAAACTCGTAGTTTTTTGGAAGCTTGGCAACCCCTTTCAATGAAAGTGATTCTCGTCAGTCTCTGCTTGGGGCTACTTCAATAGGACACAAACCATAGCGATAGAACTTGGAACTACATTCTTGTTCCAAGTTTCAAAGAGCTAGCACAAACCGTGTTTGATTTAGAGTTCCAACTACATGTATCCATATAGGAGAAAACAGAGTGAAACCTAAACATGAAAACGGTTACTGCAAAGGAACGGTTTCACCTAGAAGAACGAAATTTGGTGAGGCAAGTGGGATTGGTGTACTGATCATTACCTGCCAGTATCATCAAGATTGGGTGAAAAAATGTTTGCTGAGATTTCAGGAAATTCGTAGTTTTTTGGAAGCTTGGCAACCCCATTCAATGAAAGTGTTTCTCGTCAGTCTCTGCTTGGGGCTACTTCAGTAGGACACAAACCATAGCAATAGAACCTGGAACTACATTATTGTGCCAAGTTTCAAAGAGCTAGCACAAACCGTGTTTGATTTAGAGTTCCAACTACATGTATCCATATAGGAGAAAACAGAGTGAAACCTAAACATGAAAACGGTTACTGCAAAGGAACGGTTTAACCTAGAAGAACGAAATTTGGTGAGCCAAGTGGGATTGGTGTACTGATCATTACCTGCCAGTATCATCAAGATTGGGTGAAAAAATGTTTGCTGAGATTTCAGGAAACTCGTAGTTTTTTGGAAGCTTGGCAACCCCATTCAATGAAAGTGATTCTCGTCAGTCTCTGCTTGGGGCTACTTCAGTAGCACACAAACCATAGCGATAGAACCTGGAACTACATTATTGTGCCAAGTTTCAAAGAGCTAGCACAAACCGTGTTTGATTTAGAGTTCCAACTACATGTATCCATATAGGAGAAAACAGAGTGAAACCTAAACCTGAAAACGGTCCCTGCAAATGAACGGTTTAACCTAGAAGAAAGAAATTTGGTGAGCCAAGTGGGACTGGTGTACGGATCATTACCTGCAAGTATCATCAAGATTGGGTGAAAAAATGTTTGCTGAGATTTCAGGAAACTCGTAGTTTTTTGGAAGCTTGGCAACCCCTTTCAATGAAAGTGATTCTCGGCAGTCTCTGCTTGGGGCTACTTCAATAAGACACAAACCATAGCGATAGAACTTGGAAGTACATTCTTGTGCCAAGTTTCAAAGAGCTAGCACAAACCGTGTTTGATTTAGAGTTCCAACTACATGTATCCATATAGGAGAAAACAGAGTGAAACCTAAACCTGAAAACGGTTACTGCAAATGAACGTTTTAACCTAGAAGAAAGAAATTTGGTGAGCCAAGTGGGACTGGTGTACTGATCATTACCTGCCAGTATCATCAAGATTGGGTGAAAAAATGTTTGCTGAGATTTCAGGAAACTCGTAGTTTTTTGGAAGCTTGGCAACCCCTTTCAATGAAAGTGATTCTCATCAGTCTCTGCTTGGGGCTACTTCAATAGGACACAAACCATAGCGATAGAACTTGGAACTACATTATTGTGCCAGGTTTGAAAGAGGTAGCACAAACCGTGTTTAATTTAGAGTTCCAACTACATGTATCCATATAGGAGAAAACAGAGTGAAACCTAAAAATGAAAACGGTTACTACAAAGGAACGGTTTAACCAAGATGAACGAAATTTGGTGAGCCAAGTGGGATTGGTGCACTGATCATTACCTGCCAGTATTATCAAGATTGGGTGAAAAAATGTTTGCTGAGATTTCAGGAAACTCGTAGTTTTTTGGAAGCTTGGCAACCCTTTTCAATGAAAGTGATTCTCGTCAGTCTCTGCTTGGGGCTACTTCAATAGGACACAAACCATAGCGATAGAACTTGGAACTACATTCTTGTGCCAAGTTTCAAAGAGCTAGCACAAACCGTGTTTGATTTAGAGTTCCAACTACATGTATCCATATAGGAGAAAACAGAGTGAAACCTAAACATGAAAACGGTTACTGCAAAGGAACGGTTTAACCTAGAAGAACGAAATTTGGTGAGCCAAGTGGGATTGGTGTACTGATCATTACCTGCCAGTATCATCAAGATTGGGTGAAAAAATGTTTGCTGAGATTTCAGGAAACTCGTAGTTTTTTGGAAGCTTGGCAACCCCATTCAATGAAAGTGATTCTCGTCAGTCTCTGCTTGGGGCTTATTCAGTAGGACACAAACCATAGCGATAGAACCTGGAACTACGTTATTGTGCCAAGTTTCAAAGAGCTAGCACAAACCGTGTTTGATTTAGAGTTCCAACTACATGTATCCATATAGGAGAAAACAGAGTGAAACCTAAACCTGAAAACGGTTACTGCAAATGAACGGTTTAACCTAGAAGAAAGAAATTTGGTGAGCCAAGTGGGACTGGTGTACGGATCATTACCTGCAAGTATCATCAAGATTGGGTGAAAAAATGTTTGCTGAGATTTCAGGAAACTCGTAGTTTTTTGGAAGCTTGGCAACCCCTTTCAATAAAAGTGATTCTCGTCAGTCTCTGCTTGGGGCTACTTCAATAGGACACAAACCATAGCGATAGAACTTGGAACTACATTCTTGTGCCAAGTTTCAAAGAGCTAGCACAAACCGTGTTTGATTTAGAGTTCCAACTACATGTATCCATATAGGAGAAAACAGAGTGAAACCTAAACCTGAAAACGGTTACTGCAAATGAACGGTTTAACCTAGAAGAAAGAAATTTGGTGAGCCAAGTGGGACTGGTGTACGGATCATTACCTGCAAGTATCATCAAGATTGGGTGAAAAAATGTTTGCTGAGATTTCAGGAAACTCGTAGTTTTTTGGAAGCTTGGCAACCCCTTTCAATGAAAGTGATTCTCGGAAGTCTCTGCTTCGGGCTACTTCAATAGGACACAAACCATAGCGATAGAACTTGGAACTACATTCTTGTGCCAAGTTTCAAAGAGCTAGCACAAACCGTGTTTGATTTAGAGTTCCAACTACATGTATCCATATAGGAGAAAACAGAGTGAAACCTAAACATGAAAACGGTTACTGCAAAGGAAAGGTTTAACCTAGAAGAACGAAATTTGGTGAACCAAGTGGGATTAGTGTACTGATCATTACCTGCCAGTATCATCAAGATTGGGTGAAAAAATGTTTGCTGAGATTTCAGGAAACTCGTAGTTTTTTGGAAGCTTGGCAACCCCATTCACTGAAAGTGTTTCTCGTCAGTCTCTGCTTGGGGCTACTTCAGTAGGACACAAACCATAGCAATAGAACCTGGAACTACATTATTGTGCCAAGTTTCAAAGAGCTAGCACAAACCGTGTTTGATTTAGAGTTCCAACTACATGTATCCATATAGGAGAAAACAGAGTGAAACCTAAACCTGAAAACGGTTACTGCAAATGAACGGTTTAACCTAGAAGAACGAAATTTGGTGAGCCAAGTGGGATTGGTGTACTGATCATTACCTGCAAGTATCATCAATATTGGGTGAAAAAATGTTTGCTGAGATTTCAGGAAACTCGTAGTTTTTTGGAAGCTTGGCAACCCCTTTCAATGAAAGTGATTTTCGGCAGTCTCTGCTTGGGGCTACTTCAATAAGACACAAACCATAGCGATAGAACTTGGAACTGCATTCTTGTGCCAAGTTTCAAAGAGCTAGCACAAACCGTGTTTGATTTAGAGTTCCAACTACATGTATCCATATAGGAGAAAACAGAGTGAAACCTAAACCTGAAAACGGTTACTGCAAATGAACGTTTTAACCTAGAAGAAAGAAATTTGGTGAGCCAAGTGGGACTGGTGTACTGATCATTACCTGCCAGTATCATCAAGATTGGGTGAAAAAATGTTTGCTGAGATTTCAGGAAACTCGTAGTTTTTTGGAAGCTTGGCAACCCCTTTCAATGAAAGTGATTCTCGTCAGTCTCATCGTGGGGCTACTTCAATAGGACATAAACGATAGTGATAGAACTTGGAACTACATTATTGTGCCAGGTTTGAAAGAGGTAGCACAAACCGTGTTTAATTTAGAGTTCCAACTACATGTATCCATATAGGAGAAAACAGAGTGAAACCTAAACATGAAAACGGTTACTGCAAAGGAACGGTTTAACCTAGAAGAAAGAAATTTGGTGAGGCAAGTGGGATTGGTGTACTGATCATTACCTGCCAGTATCATCAAGATTGGGTGAAAAAATGTTTGCTGAGATTTCAGGAAATTCGTAGTTTTTTGGAAGCTTGGCAACCCCATTCAATGAAAGTGTTTCTCGTCAGTCTCTGATTGGGGCTACTTCAGTAGGACACAAACCATAGCAATAGAACCTGGAACTACATTATTGTGCCAAGTTTCAAAGAGCTAGCACAAACCGTGTTTGATTTAGAGTTCCAACTACATGTATCCATATAGGAGAAAACAGAGTGAAACCTAAACATGAAAACGGTTACTGCAAAGGAACGGTTTAACCTAGAAGAACGAAATTTGGTGAGCCAAGTGGGATTGGTGTACTGATCATTACCTGCCAGTATCATCAAGATTGGGTGAAAAAATGTTTGCTGAGATTTCAGGAAACTCGTAGTTTTTTGGAAGCTTGGCAACCCCATTCAATGAAAGTGATTCTCGTCAGTCTCTGCTTGGGGCTACTTCAGTAGCACACAAACCATAGCGATAGAACCTGGAACTACATTATTGTGCCAACTTTCAAAGAGCTAGCACAAACCGTGTTTGATTTAGAGTTCCAACTACATGTATCCATATAGGAGAAAACAGAGTGAAACCTAAACCTGAAAACGGTTACTGCAAATGAACGTTTTAACCTAGAAGAAAGAAATTTGGTGAGCCAAGTGGGACTGGTGTACTGATCATTACCTGCCAGTATCATCAAGATTGGGTGAAAAAATGTTTGCTGAGATTTCAGGAAACTCGTAGTTTTTTGGAAGCTTGGCAACCCCTTTCAATGAAAGTGATTCTCGTCAGTCTCATCGTGGGGCTACTTCAATAGGACATAAACGATAGTGATAGAACTTGGAACTACATTATTGTGCCAGGTTTGAAAGAGGTAGCACAAACCGTGTTTAATTTAGAGTTCCAACTACATGTATCCGTATAGGAGAAAACAGAGTGAAACCTAAACATGAAAACGGTTACTGCAAATGAACGTTTTAACCTAGAAGAAAGAAATTTGGTGAGCCAAGTGGGACTGGTGTACTGATCATTACCTGCCAGTATCATCAAGATTGGGTGAAAAAATGTTTGCTGAGATTTCAGGAAACTCGTAGTTTTTTGGAAGCTTGGCAACCCCTTTCAATGAAAGTGATTCTCGTCAGTCTCTGCTTGGGGCTACTTCAATAGGACACAAACCATAGCGATAGAACTTGGAACTACATTATTGTGCCAGGTTTGAAAGAGGTAGCACAAACCGTGTTTAATTTACTACATGTATCCATATAGGAGAAAACAGAGTGAAACTAAAAATAAAAACGGTTACTACAAAGGAACGGTTTAACCAAGATGAACGAAATTTGGTGAGCCAAGTGGGATTGGTGCACTGATCATTACCTGCCAGTATTATCAAGATTGGGTGAAAAATGTTTGCTGAGATTTCAGGAAACTCGTAGTTTTTTGGAAGCTTGGCAACCCTTTTCAATGAAAGTGATTCTCGTCAGTCTCTGCTTGGGGCTACTTCAATAGGACACAAACCATAGCGATAGAACTTGGAACTACATTCTTGTGCCAAGTTTCAAAGAGCTAGCACAAACCGTGTTTGATTTAGAGTTCCAACTACATGTATCCATATAGGAGAAAACAGAGTGAAACCTAAACATGAAAACGGTTACTGCAAAGGAACGGTTTAACCTAGAAGAACGAAATTTGGTGAGCCAAGTGGGATTGGTGTACTGATCATTACCTGCCAGTATCATCAAGATTGGGTGAAAAAATGTTTGCTGAGATTTCAGGAAACTCGTAGTTTTTTGGAAGCTTGGCAACCCCTTTCAATGAAAGTGATTCTCGTCAGTCTCTGCTTGGGGCTTATTCAGTAGGACACAAACCATAGCGATAGAACCTGGAACTACGTTATTGTGCCAAGTTTCAAAGAGCTAGCACAAACCGTGTTTGATTTAGAGTTCCAACTACATGTATCCATATAGGAGAAAACAGAGTGAAACCTAAACCTGAAAACGGTTACTGCAAATGAACGGTTTAACCTAGAAGAAAGAAATTTGGTGAGCCAAGTGGGACTGGTGTACGGATCATTACCTGCAAGTATCATCAAGATTGGGTGAAAAAATGTTTGCTGAGATTTCAGGAAACTCGTAGTTTTTTGGAAGCTTGGCAACCCCTTTCAATGAAAGTGATTCTCGTCAGTCTCTGCTTGGGGCTACTTCAATAGGACACAAACCATAGCGATAGAACTTGGAACTACATTCTTGTGCCAAGTTTCAAAGAGCTAGCACAAACCGTGTTTGATTTAGAGTTCCAACTACATGTATCCATATAGCGAGAAAACAGAGTGAAACCTAAACATGAAACGGTTACTGCAAAGGAAAAGGTTTAACCTAGAAGAACGAAATTTGGTGAACCAAGTGGGATTAGTGTACTGATCATTACCTGCCAGTATCATCAAGATTGGGTGAAAAAATGTTTGCTGAGATTTCAGGAAACTCGTAGTTTTTTGGAAGCTTGGCAACCCCATTCACTGAAAGTGTTTCTCGTCAGTCTCTGCTTGGGGCTACTTCAGTAGGACACAAACCATAGCAATAGAACCTGGAACTACATTATTGTGCCAAGTTTCAAAGAGCTAGCACAAACCGTGTTTGATTTAGAGTTCCAACTACATGTATCCATATAGGAGAAAACAGAGTGAAACCTAAACCCTGAAAACGGTTACTGCAAATGAACGTTTTAACCTAGAAGAACGAAATTTGGTGAGCCAAGTGGGATTGGTGTACTGATCATTACCTGCAAGTATCATCAAGATTGGGTGAAAAAAATGTTTGCTGAGATTTCAGGAAACTCGTAGTTTTTTGGAAGCTTGGCAACCCCTTTCAATGAAAGTGATTTTCGGCAGTCTCTGCTTGGGGCTACTTCAATAGACACAAACCATAGCGATAGAACTTGGAACTGCATTCTTGTGCCAAGTTTCAAAGAGCTAGCACAAACCGTGTTTGATTTAGAGTTCCAACTACATGTATCCATATAGGAGAAAACAGAGTGAACCTAAACCTGAAAACGGTTACTGCAAATGAACGTTTTAACCTAGAAGAAAGAAATTTGGTGAGCCAAGTGGGACTGGTGTACTGATCATTACCTGCCAGTATCATCAAGATTGGGTGAAAAAATGTTTGCTGAAATTTCAGAAACTCGTAGTTTTTTGGAAGCTTGGGCAACCCCTTTCAATGAAAGTGATTCTCGTCAGTCTCATCGTGGGGCTACTTCAATAGGACATAAACGATAGTGATAGAACTTGGAACTACATTATTGTGCCAGGTTTGAAAGAGGTAGCACAAACCGTGTTTAATTTAGAGTTCCAACTACATGTATCCATATAGGAGAAAACAGAGTGAAACCTAAACATGAAAACGGTTACTGCAAAGGAACGGTTTAACCTAGAAGAAAGAAATTTGGTGAGGCAAGTGGGATTGGTGTACTGATCATTACCTGCAGTATCATCAAGATTGGGTG
>NW_027552290.1:0-31153 GCF_045843805.1 Urocitellus parryii
AAACATGAAAACGGTTACTGCAATGGAACGGTTTAACCTAGAAGAACGAAATTTGGTGAGCCAAGTGGGATTGGTGTACTGATCATTACCTGCAAGTATCATCAAGATTGGGTGAAAAAATGTTTGCTGAGATTTCAGGAAACTCTTAGTTTTACGGAAGCTTGGCAACCAATTTCAATGAATGTGATTCACGTCAGTCTCTGCTTGGGGCTACTTCAATAGGACACAAACCATAGCGATAGAACTAGGAACTACATTATTGTGCCAAGTTTCAAAGAGCTAGCACAAACCGCGTTTGATTTAGAGTTCCAACTACATGTATCCATATAGGAGAAAACAGAGTGAAACCTAAACATGAAAACGGTTGCTAAAAAGGAACGGTTTAACCTAGAAGAACGAAATTTGTTGAGCCAAGTGGGAGTGGTGTACTGATCATTATCTGCAAGTATCATCAAGATTGGTGAAAAAATGTTTGGTGAAATTTCAGGAAACTCGTATTTTTTTTGGAAGCTTGGCAACCCTTTTCAATGAAAGTGATTCTCGTCAGTCTCTGCTTGGGTCTACTTCAATAGGATACAAACCATAGCCATAGAACTTGGAACTACATTATTCTGCCAAGTTTCAAAGAGCTAGCACAAACTGTGTTTGATTTAGAGTTCCAACTACATGTATCCATATAGGAGAAAACAGAGTGAAACCTAAACTTGAAAACGGTTACTGCAAAGGAACGGTTTAACCTAGAAGAACGAAATTTGGTGAGCCAAGTGGGATTGGATTACTGATCATTACCTGCAAGTATCATCAAGATTGGGTGAAAAAATGTTTGCTGAGATTTCAGGAAACTCGTAGTTTTTTGGAAGCTTGGCAACCCCTTTCAATGAAAGTGATTCTCGTCAGTCTCTGCTTGTGGCTACTTCAATAGGACACAAACCATAGCGATAGAACTTGGAACTACATTATTGTGCCAAGTTTCAAAGAGCTAGCACAAACCGTGTTTGATGTATTTTTTTTATTTTTTTTTTATTGGTCGTTCATAACATTACATAGTTCTTAATACATCATATTACACAGTTTGATTCACGTGGATTATGAACTCCCCCTTTTACCCCATATACAAATTGCTGTATCATATCAGTTTCCCTTCCATTGCTTGACATATTGCCTTTCTAGTGTCTGATGTATTCTGCTGTCTGTCCTATTCTCTACTATCCCCCTCCCCTCCCCTCCCCTCCCCTCCCCTCCCCTCCCCTTTTCTTTCTCTACCCCTTCTACTGTAAATCATTTCTTCCATTTGTATTATCTTGTCTTGCATTAAAAAATGACCGAATGATAGAATTTGGAGGAAAATGGATGGCATTAGAGCAGATTATGCTAAGTGAAGCTAGTCAATCTTTAAAAAACAAATACCAAATGACTCCTTTGATATAAGGGGAGTAAAGAAGGACAGGGTAGGGACGAAGAGCTTGAGAAGAAGATTTACATGAAACAGGGATGAGAGGTGGGAGGGAAAGGGAGTGAGAAGGGAAATTGCATGGAAATGGAAGGCGATCCTCAGGGTTATACAAAATGTCATATAAGAGGAAAGGAGGGGCAAGACAAGATAATACAAATGGAAGAAATGATTTACCGTGTTTGATTTAGAGTTCCAACTACATGTATCCATATAGGAGAAAACAGAGTGAAACCTAAACATGAAAACGGTTACTGCAAAGGAACAGTTTAACCTAGAAGAACGAAATTTGGTGAGCCAAGTGTGATTGGATTACTGATCATTACCTGCAAGTATCATCAAGATTGGTGAAAAAATGTTTGGTGAGATTTCAGGAAACTCGTAGTATTTTTGGAAGCTTGGCAACCCCTTTCAATGAAAGTGATTCTCGTCAGTCTCTGCTTGCGGCTACTTCAATAGAACACAAACCATAGCCATAGAACTTGGAACTACATTATTGTGCCAAGTTTCAAAGAGCTAGCACAAACCGCGTTTGATTTAGAGTTCCAACTACATGTATCCATATAGGAGAAAACAGAGTGAAACCTAAACATGAAAACGGTTACTGCAATGGAACGGTTTAACCTAGAAGAACGAAATTTGGTGAGCCAAGTGGGATTGGTGTACTGATCATTACCTGCAAGTATCATCAAGATTGGGTGAAAAAATATTTGCTGAGATTTCAGGAAACTCGTAGTTTTTTGGAAGCTTGGCAACCAATTTCAATGAATGTGAATCTCGTCAGTTTCTGCTTGGGGCTACTTCAATAGGATACAAACCATAGCGATAGAACTTGGAACTACATTATTGTGCCAAGTTTCAAAGAGCTGGCACAAACCCGTTTGATTTAGAGTTCCAACTACATGTATCCATATAGGAGAAAACAGAGTGAAACCTAAACATGAAAACGGTTACTGCAAAGGAACGGTTTAACCTAGAAGAACGAAATTTGGTGAGCCAAGTGGGATTGGTGTACTGATCATTACCTGCAAGTACCATCAAGATTGGGTGAAAAAATGTTTGCTGAGATTTCAGGAAACTCGTAGTTTTACGGAAGATTGGCAACCCCTTTCAATGAAAGTGATTCTCGTCAGTCTCTGCTTCAGCCTACTTCAATAGGACACAAACCATAGCGATAGAACTTGGAACTACATTATTGTGCCAAGTTTCAAAGAATTAGCACAAACCGTGTTTGATTTAGAGTTCCAACTACATGTATCCATATAGGAGACAACAGAGTGAAACCTAAACATGAAAACGGTTACTGCAAAGGAACGGTTTAACCTAGAAGAACGAAATTTGGTGAGCCAAGTGGGATTGGATTACTGATCATTACCTGCAAGTATCATCAAGATTGGTGAAAAAAATGTTTGCTGAGATTTCAGGAAACTCGTAGTTTTTTGGTAGCTTGGCAAAGCCTTTCAATGAATGTGATTCTCGTCAGTCTCTGCTTGGGGTACTTCAATAGGACACAAACCATAGCGATAGAACTTGGAACTACATTATTGTGCCAAGTTTCAAAGAGCTAGCACAAACCGCGTTTGATTTAGAGTTCCAACTACATGTATCCATATAGGAGAAAACAGAGTGAAACCTAAACATGAAAACGGTTACTGCAATGGAACGGTTTAACCTAGAAGAACGAAATTTGGTGAGCAAAGTGGGATTTGTGTACTGATCATTACCTGCAAGTATCATCAAGATTGGGTGAAAAAATGTTTGCTGAGATTTCAGGATACTCGTAGTTTTTTGGAAGCTTGGCAACCAATTTCAATGAATGTGAATCTCGTCAGTTTCTGCTTGGGGCTACTTCAATAGGATACAAACCATAGCGATAGAACTTGGAACTACATTATTGTGCCAAGTTTCAAAGAGCTGGCACAAACCGCGTTTGATTTAGAGTTCCAACTACATGTATCCATATAGGACAAAACAGAGTGAAACCTAAACATAAAAACGGTTGCTAAAAAGGAACGGTTTAACCCAGAAGAACGAAACTTGGTGAGCCAAGTGGGATTGGATTACTGATCATTATCTGCAAGTATCATCAAGATTGGTGAAAAAATGTTTGCTGAGATTTCAGGAAACTCGTAGTTTTTGGGAAGCTTGGCAACCCCTTTCAATGAAAGTGATTCTCGTCAGTCTCTGCTTGTGACTACTTCAATAGGACACAAACCATAGCCATAGAACTTGGAACTACATTAGTGTGCCAAGTTTCAAAGAGCTAGCACAAACTGCGTTTGATTTAGAGTTCCAACTACATGTATCCATATAGGAGAAAACAGAGTGAAACCTAAACATGAAAACGGTTACTGCAAAGGAACGGTTTAACCTAGAAGAACGAAATTTGGTGAGCCAAGTGGGATTGGTGTACTGATCATTACCTGCAAGTACCATCAAGATTGGGTGAAAAAATGTTTGCTGAGATTTCAGGAAACTCGTAGTTTTTTGGAAGATTGGCAACCCCTTTCAATGAAAGTGATTCTCGTCAGTCTCTGCTTCGGCCTACTTCAATAGGACACAAACCATAGCGATAGAACTTGGAACTACATTATTGTGCCAAGTTTCAAAGAATTAGCACAAACCGTGTTTGATTTAGAGTTCCAACTACATGTATCCATATAGGAGAAAACAGAGTGAAACCTAAACATGAAAACGGTTTCTGCAAAGGAACGGTTTAACCTAGAAGAACGAAATTTGGTGAGCCAAGTGGGATTGGTGTACTGATCATTACCTGCAAGTATCATCAAGATTGGTGAAAAAATATTTGCTGAGATTTCAAGAAACTCGTAGTTTTTTGGAAGCTTGGCAACCCCTTTCAATGAAAGTGATTCTCGTCAGTCTCTGCTTGGGGCTACTTCAATAGGATACAAACCATAGCCATAGAACTTGGAACTACATTATTCTGCCAAGTTTCAAAGAGCTAGCACAAACTGTGTTTGATTTAGAGTTCCAACTACATGTATCCATATAGGATAAAACAGAGTGAAACCTAAACTTGAAAACGGTTACTGCAAAGGAACGGTTTAACCTAGAAGAACGAAATTTGGTGAGCCAAGTGGGATTGGATTACTGATCATTACCTGCAAGTATCATCAAGATTGGGTGAATAAATGTTTGCTGAGATTTCAGGAAACTCGTAGTTTTTTGGAAGCTTGGCAACCCCTTTCAATGAAAGTGATTCTCGTCAGTCTCTGCTTGTGGCTACTTCAATAGGACACAAACCATAGCGATAGAACTTGGAACTACATTATTGTGCCAAGTTTCAAAGAGCTAGCACAAACCGTGTTTGATGTATTTTTTTTTATTTTTTTTTTATTGGTCGTTCATAACATTACATAGTTCTTAATACATCATATTACACAGTTTGATTCACGTGGATTATGAACTCCCCCTTTTACCCCATATACAAATTGCTGTATCATATCAGTTTCCCTTCCATTGCTTGACATATTACCTTTCTAGTGTCTGATGTATTCTGCTGTCTGTCCTATTCTCTACTATCCCCCTCCCCTCCCCTCCCCTCCCCTCCCCTCCCCTTTTCTTTCTCTACCCCTTCTACTGTAAATCATTTCTTCCATTTGTATTATCTTGTCTTGCATTAAAAAATGACCAAATGATAGAATTTGGAGGAAAATGGATGGCATTAGAGCAGATTATGCTAAGTGAAGCTAGTCAATCTTTAAAAAACAAATACCAAATGACTCCTTTGATATAAGGGGAGTAAAGAAGGACAGGGTAGGGACGAAGAGCTTGAGAAGAAGATTTACATGAAACAGGGATGAGAGGTGGGAGGGAAAGGGAGTGAGAAGGGAAATTGCATGGAAATGGAAGGCGATCCTCAGGGTTATACAAAATGTCATATAAGAGGAAAGGAGGGGCAAGACAAGATGATACAAATGGAAGAAATGATTTACCGTGTTTGATTTAGAGTTCCAACTACATGTATCCATATAGGAGAAAACAGAGTGAAACCTAAACATGAAAACGGTTACTGCAAAGGAACAGTTTAACCTAGAAGAACGAAATTTGGTGAGCCAAGTGTGATTGGATTACTGATCATTACCTGCAAGTATCATCAAGATTGGTGAAAAAATGTTTGGTGAGATTTCAGGAAACTCGTAGTATTTTTGGAAGCTTGGCAACCCCTTTCAATGAAAGTGATTCTCGTCAGTCTCTGCTTGCGGCTACTTCAATAGAACACAAACCATAGCCATAGAACTTGGAACTACATTACTGTGCCAAGTTTCAAAGAGCTAGCACAAATCGTGTTTGATTTAGAGTTCCAACTACATGTATCCATATAGGAGAAAACAGAGTGAAACCTAAACATGAAAACGGTTACTGCAAAGGAACGGTTTAACCTAGAAGAACGAAATTTGGTGAGCCAAGTGGGATTGGATTACTGATCATTACCTGCAAATATCATCAAGATTGGTGAAAAAATGTTTGCTGAGATTTCAGGAAACTCGTAGTTTTTTTGGAAGCATGGCAACCCCTTTCCATGAAAGTGATTCTCGTCAGTCTCTGCTTGGGGCTACTTCAATAGGACACAAACCATAGCCATAGAACTTGGAACTACATTATTGTGCCAAGTTTCAAAGAGCTAGCACAAACCGCGTTTGATTTAGAGTTCCAACTACATGTATCCATATAGGAGAAAACAGAGTGAAACCTAAACATGAAAACGGTTGCTAAAAAGGAACGGTTTAACCTAGAAGAACGAAATTTGGTGAGCCAAGTGGGATTGGTGTACTGATCATTATCTGCAAGTATCATCAAGATTGGTGAAAAAATGTTTGCTGAGATTTCAGGAAACTCGTAGTTTTTTGGAAGCTTGGCAACCCCTTTCAATGAAAGTGATTCTCGTCAGTCTCTGCTTGGGGCTACTTCAATAGGACACAAACCATAGCCATAGAACTTGGAACTACACTATTGTGCCAAGTTTCAAAGAATTAGCACAAACCGTGTTTGATTTAGAGTTCCAACTACATGTATCCATATAGGAGAAAACAGAGTGAAACCTAAACATGAAAACGGTTACTGCAAAGGAACAGTTTAACCTAGAAGAACGAAATTTGGTGAGCCAAGTGTGATTGGATTACTGATCATTACCTGCAAGTATCATCAAGATTGGTGAAAAAATGTTTGGTGAGATTTCAGGAAACTCGTAGTATTTTTGGAAGCTTGGCAACCCCTTTCAATGAAAGTGATTCTCGTCAGTCTCTGCTTGCGGCTACTTCAATAGAACACAAACCATAGCCATAGAACTTGGAACTACATTATTGTGCCAAGTTTCAAAGAGCTAGCACAAACCGCGTTTGATTTAGAGTTCCAACTACATGTATCCATATAGGAGAAAACAGAGTGAAACCTAAACATGAAAACGGTTACTGCAATGGAACGGTTTAACCTAGAAGAACGAAATTTGGTGAGCCAAGTGGGATTGGTGTACTGATCATTACCTGCAAGTATCATCAAGATTGGGTGAAAAAATATTTGCTGAGATTTCAGGAAACTCGTAGTTTTTTGGAAGCTTGGCAACCAATTTCAATGAATGTGAATCTCGTCAGTTTCTGCTTGGGGCTACTTCAATAGGATACAAACCATAGCGATAGAACTTGGAACTACATTATTGTGCCAAGTTTCAAAGAGCTGGCACAAACCCGTTTGATTTAGAGTTCCAACTACATGTATCCATATAGGAGAAAACAGAGTGAAACCTAAACATGAAAACGGTTACTGCAAAGGAACGGTTTAACCTAGAAGAACGAAATTTGGTGAGCCAAGTGGGATTGGTGTACTGATCATTACCTGCAAGTACCATCAAGATTGGGTGAAAAAATGTTTGCTGAGATTTCAGGAAACTCGTAGTTTTACGGAAGATTGGCAACCCCTTTCAATGAAAGTGATTCTCGTCAGTCTCTGCTTCAGCCTACTTCAATAGGACACAAACCATAGCCATAGAACTTGGAACTACATTATTGTGCCAGGTTTCAAGGAGCTAGCACAAACCGTGTTTGATTTAGAGTTCCAACTACATGTATCCATATAGGAGAAAACAGAGTGAAACCTAAACATGAAAACGGTTACTGCAAAGGAACGGTTTAACCTAGAAGAACGAAATTTGGTGAGCCAAGTGGGATTGGTGTACTGATCATTACCTGCAAGTATCATCAAGATTGGGTGAAAAAATGTTTGCTGAGATTTCAGGAAACTCGTAGTTTTTTGGTAGCTTGGCAACCCCTTTCAATGAATGTGATTTTCGTCAGTCTCTGCTGGGGGCTACTTCAATAGGACACAAACCATAGCGATACAACTTGGAACTACATTATTGTGCCAAGTTTCAAAGAGCTAGCACAAACCGCGTTTGATTTAGAGTTCCAACTACATGTATCCATATAGGAGAAAACAGAGTGAAACCTAAACATGAAAACGGTTACTGCAATGGAACGGTTTAATCTAGAAGAACGAAATTTGGTGAGCCAAGTGGGATTGGTGTACTGATCATTACCTGCAAGTATCATCAAGATTGGGTGAAAAAATGTTTGCTGAGATTTCAGGAAACTCGTAGTTTTTTGGAAGCTTGGCAACCAATTTCAATGAATGTGAATCTCGTCAGTTCTGATTGGGGCTACTTCAATAGGATACAAACCATAGCGATAGAACTTGGAACTACATTATTGTGCCAAGTTTCAAAGAGCTAGCACAAACCGCGTTTGATTTAGAGTTCCAACTACATGTATCCATATAGGAGAAAACAGAGTGAAACCTAAACATGAAAACGGTTGCTAAAAAGGAACGGTATAACCTAGAAGAACGAAATTTGGTGAGCCAAGTGTGATTGGTGTACTGATCATTATCTGCAAGTATCATCAAGATTGGTGAAAAATGTTTGCTGAGATTTCAGGAAAGTCGTAGTTTTTGGGAAGCTTGGCAACCCCTTTCAATGAAAGTGATTCTCGTCAGTCTCTGCTTGGGGCTACTTCAATAGGACACAAACCATAGCCATAGAACTTGGAACTACATTATTGTGCCAAGTTTCAAAGAGCTAGCACAAACCGTGTTTGATTTAGATTTCCAACTACATCTATCCATATAGGAGAAAACACAGTGAAACCTAAACATGTAAACGGTTACTGCAAAGGAACGGTTTAACCTAGAAGAACGAAATTTGGTGAGCCAAGTGGGATTGGATTACTGATCATTACCTGCAAGTATCATCACGATTGGTCAAAAAATGTTTGCTGAGATTTCAGGAAACTCGTAGTTTTTTGGAAGCTTGGCAACCCCTTTCAATGAAAGTGATTCTGGTCAGTCTCTGCTTGGGGCTACTTTAATAGGACACAAACCATAGGGATAGAACTTGGAACTACATTATTGTGCCAAGTTTCAAAGAGCTAGCACAAACCGTGTTTGATTTAGAGTTCCAACTACATGTATCCATATAGGAGAAAACAGAGTGAAACCTAAACCTGAAAACGGTTGCTAAAAAGGAACGGTTTAACCTAGAAGAACGAAATTTGGTGAGCCAAGTGGGATTGGTGTACTGATCATTATCTGCAAGTATCATCAAGATTGGTGAAAAAATGTTTGCTGAGATTTCAGGAAACTCGTAGTTTTTTGGAAGCTTGGCAACCCCTTTCAATGAAAGTGATTCTCGTCAGTCTCTGCTTGGGGCTACTTCAATAGGACACAAACCATAGCCATAGAACTTGGAACTACACTATTGTGCCAAGTTTCAAAGAATTAGCACAAACCGTGTTTGATTTAGAGTTCCAACTACATGTATCCATTTAGGAGAAAACAGAGTGAAACGTAAACATGAAAACGGTTACTGCAAAGGAACGGTTTAACCTAGAAGAACGAAATTTGGTGAGCCAAGTGGGATTGGATTACTGATCATTACCTGCAAGTATCATCACGATTGGTCAAAAAATGTTTGCTGAGATTTCAGGAAACTCGTAGTTTTTTGGAAGCTTGGCAACCCCTTTCAATGAAAGTGATTCTGGTCAGTCTCTGCTTGGGGCTACTTTAATAGGACACAAACCATAGGGATAGAACTTGGAACTACATTATTGTGCCAAGTTTCAAAGAGCTAGCACAAACCGTGTTTGATTTAGAGTTCCAACTACATGTATCCATATAGGAGAAAACAGAGTGAAACCTAAACCTGAAAACGGTTGCTAAAAAGGAACGGTTTAACCTAGAAGAACGAAATTTGGTGAGCCAAGTGGGATTGGTGTACTGATCATTATCTGCAAGTATCATCAAGATTGGTGAAAAAATGTTTGCTGAGATTTCAGGAAACTCGTAGTTTTTTGGAAGCTTGGCAACCCCTTTCAATGAAAGTGATTCTCGTCAGTCTCTGCTTGGGGCTACTTCAATAGGACACAAACCATAGCCATAGAACTTGGAACTACACTATTGTGCCAAGTTTCAAAGAATTAGCACAAACCGTGTTTGATTTAGAGTTCCAACTACATGTATCCATTTAGGAGAAAACAGAGTGAAACGTAAACATGAAAACGGTTACTGCAAAGGAACGGTTTAACCTAGAAGAACGAAATTTGGTGAGCCAAGTGGGATTGGATTACTGATCATTACCTGCAAGTATCATCACGATTGGTCAAAAAATGTTTGCTGAGATTTCAGGAAACTCGGAGTTTTTTGGAAGCTTGGCAACCCTTTTCAATGAAAGTGATTCTCGTCAGTCTCTGCTTGGGGCTACTTCAATAGGACACAAACCATAGCGATAAACTTGGAACTACATTATTGTGCCAAGTTTCAAAGAGCTAGCACAAACCGTGTTTGATGTATTTTTTTTTATTTTTTTTTTATTGGTCGTTCATAACATTACATAGTTCTTAATACATCATATTACACAGTTTGATTCACGTGGATTATGAACTCCCCCTTTTACCCCATATACAAATTGCTGTATCATATCAGTTTCCCTTCCATTGCTTGACATATTGCCTTTCTAGTGTCTGATGTATTCTGCTGTCTGTCCTATTCTCTACTATCCCCCTCCCCTCCCCTCCCCTCCCCTCCCCTCCCCTTTTCTTTCTCTACCCCTTCTACTGTAAATCATTTCTTCCATTTGTATTATCTTGTCTTGCATTAAAAAATGACCAAATGATAGAATTTGGAGGAAAATGGATGGCATTAGAGCAGATTATGCTAAGTGAAGCTAGTCAATCTTTAAAAAACAAATACCAAATGACTCCTTTGATATAAGGGGAGTAAAGAAGGACAGGGTAGGGACGAAGAGCTTGAGAAGAAGATTTACATGAAACAGGGATGAGAGGTGGGAGGGAAAGGGAGTGAGAAGGGAAATTGCATGGAAATGGAAGGCGATCCTCAGGGTTATACAAAATGTCATATAAGAGGAAAGGAGGGGCAAGACAAGATGATACAAATGGAAGAAATGATTTACCGTGTTTGATTTAGAGTTCCAACTACATGTATCCATATAGGAGAAAACAGAGTGAAACCTAAACATGAAAACGGTTACTGCAAAGGAACAGTTTAACCTAGAAGAACGAAATTTGGTGAGCCAAGTGTGATTGGATTACTGATCATTACCTGCAAGTATCATCAAGATTGGTGAAAAAATGTTTGGTGAGATTTCAGGAAACTCGTAGTATTTTTGGAAGCTTGGCAACCCCTTTCAATGAAAGTGATTCTCGTCAGTCTCTGCTTGCGGCTACTTCAATAGAACACAAACCATAGCCATAGAACTTGGAACTACATTACTGTGCCAAGTTTCAAAGAGCTAGCACAAATCGTGTTTGATTTAGAGTTCCAACTACATGTATCCATATAGGAGAAAACAGAGTGAAACCTAAACATGAAAACGGTTACTGCAAAGGAACGGTTTAACCTAGAAGAACGAAATTTGGTGAGCCAAGTGGGATTGGATTACTGATCATTACCTGCAAATATCATCAAGATTGGTGAAAAAATGTTTGCTGAGATTTCAGGAAACTCGTAGTTTTTTTGGAAGCATGGCAACCCCTTTCCATGAAAGTGATTCTCGTCAGTCTCTGCTTGGGGCTACTTCAATAGGACACAAACCATAGCCATAGAACTTGGAACTACATTATTGTGCCAAGTTTCAAAGAGCTAGCACAAACCGCGTTTGATTTAGAGTTCCAACTACATGTATCCATATAGGAGAAAACAGAGTGAAACCTAAACATGAAAACGGTTGCTAAAAAGGAACGGTTTAACCTAGAAGAACGAAATTTGGTGAGCCAAGTGGGATTGGTGTACTGATCATTATCTGCAAGTATCATCAAGATTGGTGAAAAAATGTTTGCTGAGATTTCAGGAAACTCGTAGTTTTTTGGAAGCTTGGCAACCCCTTTCAATGAAAGTGATTCTCGTCAGTCTCTGCTTGGGGCTACTTCAATAGGACACAAACCATAGCCATAGAACTTGGAACTACACTATTGTGCCAAGTTTCAAAGAATTAGCACAAACCGTGTTTGATTTAGAGTTCCAACTACATGTATCCATTTAGGAGAAAACAGAGTGAAACGTAAACATGAAAACGGTTACTGCAAAGGAACGGTTTAACCTAGAAGAACGAAATTTGGTGAGCCAAGTGGGATTGGATTACTGATCATTACCTGCAAGTATCATCACGATTGGTCAAAAAATGTTTGCTGAGATTTCAGGAAACTCGTAGTTTTACAGAAGCTTGGCAACCCCTTTCAATGAAAGTGATTCTCGTCAGTCTCTGCTTGGGGCTACTTCAATAGGACACAAACCATAGCCATAGAACTTGGAACTACATTATTGTGCCAAGTTTCAAAGGGCTAGCACAAACCGTGTTTGATTTAGAGTTCCAACTACATGTATCCATATAGGAGAAAACAGAGTGAAACCTAAACATGAAAACGGTTGCTAAAAAGGAACGGTTTAACCTAGAAGAACGAAATTTGGTGAGCCAAGTGTGATTGGTGTACTGATCATTATCTGCAAGTATCATCAAGATTGGTGAAAAATGTTTGCTGAGATTTCAGGAAAGTCGTAGTTTTTGGGAAGCTTGGCAACCCCTTTCAATGAAAGTGATTCTCGTCAGTCTCTACTTGGGGCTACTTCAATAGGACACAAACCATAGCGATTGAACTAGGAACTACATTATTGTGCCAAGTTTCAAAGAGCTAGCACAAACCGTGTTTGATTTAGAGTTCCAACTACATGTATCCATATAGGAGAAAATAGAGTGAAACCTAAACATGAAAACGGTTACTGCAATGGAACGGTTTAACCTAGAAGAACGAAATTTGGTGAGCCAAGTGGGATTGGTGTACTGATCATTACCTGCAAGTATCATCAAGATTGGGTGAAAAAATGTTTGCTGAGATTTCAGGAAACTCGTAGTTTTTTGGAAGCTTGGCAACCCCTTTCAATGAAAGTGATTCTCGTCAGTCTCTGCTTGGGGCTACTTCAATGGGACACAAACCATAGCCATAGAACTTAGAACTACATTATTGTGCCAAGTTTCAAAGAGCTAGCACAAACCGTGTTTGATTTAGAGTTCCAACTACATGTATCCATATAGGAGAAAACAGAGTGAAACCTAAACATGAAAACGGTTACTGCAAAGGAACGGTTTAACCTAGAAGAACGAAATTTGGTGAGCCAAGTTGGATTGGTGTACTGATCAGTACCTGCAAGTACCATCAAGATAGGGTGAAAAAATGTTTGCTGAGATTTCAGGAAACTCGTAGTTTTACGGAAGCTTGGCAACCCCTTTCAATGAAAGTGATTCTCGTCAGTCTCTGCTTGGGGCTACTTCAATAGGACACAAACCATAGCCATAGAACTTGGAACTACATTATTGTGCCAAGTTTCAAAGGGCTAGCACAAACCGTGTTTGATTTAGAGTTCCAACTACATGTATCCATATAGGAGAAAACAGAGTGAAACCTAAACATGAAAACGGTTGCTAAAAAGGAACGGTTTAACCTAGAAGAACGAAATTTGGTGAGCCAAGTGTGAATGGTGTACTGATCATTATCTGCAAGTATCATCAAGATTGGTGAAAAATGTTTGCTGAGATTTCAGGAAAGTCGTAGTTTTTGGGAAGCTTGGCAACCCCTTTCAATGAAAGTGATTCTCGTCAGTCTCTACTTGGGGCTACTTCAATAGGACACAAACCATAGCGATTGAACTAGGAACTACATTATTGTGCCAAGTTTCAAAGAGCTAGCACAAACCGTGTTTGATTTAGAGTTCCAACTACATGTATCCATATAGGAGAAAATAGAGTGAAACCTAAACATGAAAACGGTTACTGCAATGGAACGGTTTAACCTAGAAGAACGAAATTTGGTGAGCCAAGTGGGATTGGTGTACTGATCATTACCTGCAAGTATCATCAAGATTGGGTGAAAAAATGTTTGCTGAGATTTCAGGAAACTCGTAGTTTTTTGGAAGCTTGGCAACCCCTTTCAATGAAAGTGATTCTCGTCAGTCTCTGCTTGGGGCTACTTCAATGGGACACAAACCATAGCCATAGAACTTAGAACTACATTATTGTGCCAAGTTTCAAAGAGCTAGCACAAACCGTGTTTGATTTAGAGTTCCAACTACATGTATCCATATAGGAGAAAACAGAGTGAAACCTAAACATGAAAACGGTTACTGCAAAGGAACGGTTTAACCTAAAAGAACGAAATTTGGTGAGCCAAGTGGGATTGGTGTACTGATCATTACCTGCAAGTATCATCAAGATTGGGTGAAAAAATGTTTGCTGAGATTTCAGGAAACTCTTAGTTTTACGGAAGCTTGGCAACCCCTTTCAATGAAAGTGATTCTCGTCAGTCTCTGCTTGGGGCTACTTCAATGGGACACAAACCATAGCCATAGAACTTAGAACTACATTATTGTGCCAAGTTTCAAAGAGCTAGCACAAACCGTGTTTGATTTAGAGTTCCAACTACATGTATCTATATAGGAGAAAACAGAGTGAAACCTAAACATGAAACGGTTACTGCAAAGGAACGGTTTAACCTAGAAGACCGAAATTTGGTGAGCCAAGTGGGATTGGTGTACTGATCATTACCTGCAAGTATCATCAAGATTGGGTGAAAAAATGTTTGCTGAGATTTCAGGAAACTCGTAGTTTTTTGGAAGCTTGGCAACCAATTTCAATGAATGTGATACTCGTCAGTCTCTGCTTGGGGCTACTTCAAAAGGACACAAACCATAGCGATAAAACTAGGAACTACATTATTGTGCCAAGTTTCAAAGAGCTTGCACAAACAGTGTTTGATTTAGAGTTCCAACTACATCTATCCATATAGGAGAAAACACAGTGAAACCTAAACATGAAAACGGTTGCTAAAAAGGAACGGTTTAACCTAGAAGAACGAAATTTGTTGAGCCAAGTGGGAGTGGTGTACTGATCATTATCTGCAAGTATCATCAAGATTGGTGAAAAAATGTTTGGTGAGATTTCAGGAAACTCGTATTTTTTTTGGAAGCTTGGCAACCCTTTTCAATGAAAGTGATTCTCGTCAGTCTCTGCTTGGGGCTACTTCAATAGGATACAAACCATAGCCATAGAACTTGGAACTACATTATTCTGCCAAGTTTCAAAGAGCTAGCACAAACTGTGTTTGATTTAGAGTTCCAACTACATGTATCCATATAGGAGAAAACAGAGTGAAACCTAAACATGAAAACGGTTACTGCAAAGGAACGGTTTAACCTAGAAGAACGAAATTTGGTGAGCCAAGTGTGATTGGAATACTGATCATTACCTTCAAGTATCATCAAGATTGGTGAAAAAATGTTTGCTGAGATTTCAGGAAACTCGTAGTTTTTTGGAAGCTTGGCAACCCCTTTCAATGAAAGTGATTCTCGTCAGTCTCTGCTTGGGGCTACTTCAATAGGACACAAACCATAGCCATAGAACTTGGAACTACATTATTGTGCCAAGTTTCAAAGAGCTAGCACAAACCGTGTTTGATTTAGAGTTCAAACTACATGTATTCATATAGGAGAAAACAGAGTGAAACCTGAACATGAAAACGGTTACTGCAAAGGAACGGTTTAACCTAGAAGAACGAAATTTGGTGAGCCAAGTGGGATTGGTGTACTGATCATTACCTGCAAGTATCATCAAGATTGGGTGAAAAAATGTTTGCTGAGATTTCAGGAAACTCGTAGTTTTTTGGAAGCTTGGCAACCCCTTTCAATGAATGTGATAATCGTCAGTCTCTGCTTGGGGCTACTTCAATAGGACACAAACCATAGCGACATAACTTGGAACTACATTATTGTGCCAAGTTTCAAAGAGCTAGCACATACCGCGTTTGATTTAGAGTTCCAAATACATGTATCCATATAGGAGAAAACAGAGTGAAACCTAAACATGAAAACGGTTACTGCAAAGGAACGGTTTAACCTAGAAGAACGAAATTTGGTGAGCCAAGTGGGATTGGTGTACTGATCATTACCTGCAAGTATCATCAAGATTGGGTGAAAAAATGTTTGCTGAGATTTCAGGAAACTCGTAGTTTTACGGAAGCTTGGCAACCCCTTTCAATGAAAGTGATTCTCGTCAGTCTCTGCTTCGGGCTACTTCAATAGGACACAAACCATAGCGATAGAACTTGGAACTACATTATTGTGCCAAGTTTCAAAGAATTAGCACAAACCGTGTTTGATTTAGAGTTCCAACTACATGTATCCATATAGGAGAAAACAGAGTGAAACCTAAACATGAAAACGGTTCCTGCAAAGGAAGGGTTTAACCTAGAAGAAGGAAATTAGGTGAGCCAAGTGTGATTGGATTACTGATCATTACCTGCAAGTATCATCAAGATTGGTGAAAAAATGTTTGCTGAGATTTCAGGAAACTCGTAGTTTTTTGGAAGCTTGGCAACCCCTTTCAATGAAAGTGATTCTCGTCAGTCTCTGCTTGGGGCTACTTCAATAGGACACAAATCATAGCGATAGAACTAGGAACTACATTATTGTGCCAAGTTTCAAAGAGCTAGCACAAACCGTGTTTGATTTAGAGTTCCAACTACATGTATCCATATAGGAGAAAACAGAGTGAAACCTAAACATGAAAACGGTTACTGCAAAGGAACGGTTTAACCTAGAAGAACGAAATTTGGTGAGCCAAGTGGGATTGGATTACTGATCATTACCTGCAAGTATCATCAAGATTGGTGAAAAAATGTTTGCTGAGATTTCAGGAAACTCGTAGTTTTTTGGAAGCTTGGCAACCCCTTTCAATGAAAGTGATTCTCGTCAGTCTCTGCTTCGGGCTACTTCAATAGGACACAAACCATAGCCATAGAACTTGGAACTACATTATTGTGCCAAGTTTCAAAGAGCTAGCACAAACCGTCTTTGATTTAGAGTTCCAACTACATGTATCCATATAGGAGAAAACAGAGTGAAACCTAAACATGAAAACGGTTACAGCAAAGGAACGGTTTAACCTAGAAGAACGAAATTTGGTGAGCCAAGTGGGATTGGTGTACTGATCATTACCTGCAAGTATCATCAAGATTGGGTGAAAAAATGTTTGCTGAGATTTCAGGAAACTCGTAGTTTTTTGGAAGCTTGGCAACCCCTTTCAATGAAAGTGATTCTCGTCAGTCTCAGCTTGGGGCTACTTCAATAGGACACAAACCATAGCGATACAACTTGGAACTACATTATTGTGCCAAGTTTCAAAGAGCTAGCACAAACCGTGTTTGATTTAGAGTTCCAACTACATGTATCCATATAGGAGAAAACAGAGTGAAACCTAAACATGAAAACGGTTACTGCAATGGAACGGTTTAACCTAGAACAACGAAATTTGGTGAGCCAAGTGGGATTGGTGTACTGATCATTACCTGCAAGTATCATCAAGATTGGGTGAAAAAATATTTGCTGAGATTTCAGGAAACTCTTAGTTTTACGGAAGCTTGGCAACCAATTTCAATGAATGTGATTCACGTCAGTCTCTGCTTGGGGCTACTTCAATAGGACACAAACCATAGCGATAGAACTAGGAACTACATTATTGTGCCAAGTTTCAAAGAGCTAGCACAAACCGCGTTTGATTTAGAGTTCCAACTACATGTATCCATATAGGAGAAAACAGAGTGAAACCTAAACATGAAAACGGTTGCTAAAAAGGAACGGTTTAACCTAGAAGAACGAAATTTGTTGAGCCAAGTGGGAGTGGTGTACTGATCATTATCTGCAAGTATCATCAAGATTGGTGAAAAAATGTTTGGTGAGATTTCAGGAAACTCGTATTTTTTTTGGAAGCTTGGCAACCCTTTTCAATGAAAGTGATTCTCGTCAGTCTCTGCTTGGGGCTACTTCAATAGGATACAAACCATAGCCATAGAACTTGGAACTACATTATTCTGCCAAGTTTCAAAGAGCTAGCACAAACTGTGTTTGATTTAGAGTTCCAACTACATGTATCCATATAGGAGAAAACAGAGTGAAACCTAAACTTGAAAACGGTTACTGCAAAGGAACCGTTTAACCTAGAAGAACGAAATTTGGTGAGCCAAGTGGGATTGGATTACTGATCATTACCTGCAAGTATCATCAAGATTGGGTGAAAAAATGTTTGCTGAGATTTCAGGAAACTCGTAGTTTTTTGGAAGCTTGGCAACCCCTTTCAATGAAAGTGATTCTCCTCAGTCTCTGCTTGTGGCTACTTCAATAGGACACAAACCATAGCGATAGAACTTGGAACTACATTATTGTGCCAAGTTTCAAAGAGCTAGCACAAACCGTGTTTGATGTATTTTTTTTTATTTTTTTTTTATTGGTCGTTCATAACATTACATAGTTCTTAATACATCATATTACACAGTTTGATTCACGTGGATTATGAACTCCCCCTTTTACCCCATATACAAATTGCTGTATCATATCAGTTTCCCTTCCATTGCTTGACATATTGCCTTTCTAGTGTCTGATGTATTCTGCTGTCTGTCCTATTCTCTACTATCCCCCTCCCCTCCCCTCCCCTCCCCTCCCCTCCCCTTTTCTTTCTCTACCCCTTCTACTGTAAATCATTTCTTCCATTTGTATTATCTTGTCTTGCATTAAAAAATGACCAAATGATAGAATTTGGAGGAAAATGGATGGCATTAGAGCAGATTATGCTAAGTGAAGCTAGTCAATCTTTAAAAAACAAATACCAAATGACTCCTTTGATATAAGGGGAGTAAAGAAGGACAGGGTAGGGACGAAGAGCTTGAGAAGAAGATTTACATGAAACAGGGATGAGAGGTGGGAGGGAAAGGGAGTGAGAAGGGAAATTGCATGGAAATGGAAGGCGATCCTCAGGGTTATACAAAATGTCATATAAGAGGAAAGGAGGGGCAAGACAAGATGATACAAATGGAAGAAATGATTTACCGTGTTTGATTTAGAGTTCCAACTACATGTATCCATATAGGAGAAAACAGAGTGAAACCTAAACATGAAAACGGTTACTGCAAAGGAACAGTTTAACCTAGAAGAACGAAATTTGGTGAGCCAAGTGTGATTGGATTACTGATCATTACCTGCAAGTATCATCAAGATTGGTGAAAAAATGTTTGGTGAGATTTCAGGAAACTCGTAGTATTTTTGGAAGCTTGGCAACCCCTTTCAATGAAAGTGATTCTCGTCAGTCTCTGCTTGCGGCTACTTCAATAGAACACAAACCATAGCCATAGAACTTGGAACTACATTACTGTGCCAAGTTTCAAAGAGCTAGCACAAATCGTGTTTGATTTAGAGTTCCAACTACATGTATCCATATAGGAGAAAACAGAGTGAAACCTAAACATGAAAACGGTTACTGCAAAGGAACGGTTTAACCTAGAAGAACGAAATTTGGTGAGCCAAGTGGGATTGGATTACTGATCATTACCTGCAAATATCATCAAGATTGGTGAAAAAATGTTTGCTGAGATTTCAGGAAACTCGTAGTTTTTTTGGAAGCATGGCAACCCCTTTCCATGAAAGTGATTCTCGTCAGTCTCTGCTTGGGGCTACTTCAATAGGACACAAACCATAGCCATAGAACTTGGAACTACATTATTGTGCCAAGTTTCAAAGAGCTAGCACAAACCGCGTTTGATTTAGAGTTCCAACTACATGTATCCATATAGGAGAAAACAGAGTGAAACCTAAACATGAAAACGGTTGCTAAAAAGGAACGGTTTAACCTAGAAGAACGAAATTTGGTGAGCCAAGTGGGATTGGTGTACTGATCATTATCTGCAAGTATCATCAAGATTGGTGAAAAAATGTTTGCTGAGATTTCAGGAAACTCGTAGTTTTTTGGAAGCTTGGCAACCCCTTTCAATGAAAGTGATTCTCGTCAGTCTCTGCTTGGGGCTACTTCAATAGGACACAAACCATAGCCATAGAACTTGGAACTACACTATTGTGCCAAGTTTCAAAGAATTAGCACAAACCGTGTTTGATTTAGAGTTCCAACTACATGTATCCATTTAGGAGAAAACAGAGTGAAACGTAAACATGAAAACGGTTACTGCAAAGGAACGGTTTAACCTAGAAGAACGAAATTTGGTGAGCCAAGTGGGATTGGATTACTGATCATTACCTGCAAGTATCATCACGATTGGTCAAAAAATGTTTGCTGAGATTTCAGGAAACTCGTAGTTTTACAGAAGCTTGGCAACCCCTTTCAATGAAAGTGATTCTCGTCAGTCTCTGCTTGGGGCTACTTCAATAGGACACAAACCATAGCCATAGAACTTGGAACTACATTATTGTGCCAAGTTTCAAAGGGCTAGCACAAACCGTGTTTGATTTAGAGTTCCAACTACATGTATCCATATAGGAGAAAACAGAGTGAAACCTAAACATGAAAACGGTTGCTAAAAAGGAACGGTTTAACCTAGAAGAACGAAATTTGGTGAGCCAAGTGTGATTGGTGTACTGATCATTATCTGCAAGTATCATCAAGATTGGTGAAAAATGTTTGCTGAGATTTCAGGAAAGTCGTAGTTTTTGGGAAGCTTGGCAACCCCTTTCAATGAAAGTGATTCTCGTCAGTCTCTACTTGGGGCTACTTCAATAGGACACAAACCATAGCGATTGAACTAGGAACTACATTATTGTGCCAAGTTTCAAAGAGCTAGCACAAACCGTGTTTGATTTAGAGTTCCAACTACATGTATCCATATAGGAGAAAATAGAGTGAAACCTAAACATGAAAACGGTTACTGCAATGGAACGGTTTAACCTAGAAGAACGAAATTTGGTGAGCCAAGTGGGATTGGTGTACTGATCATTACCTGCAAGTATCATCAAGATTGGGTGAAAAAATGTTTGCTGAGATTTCAGGAAACTCGTAGTTTTTTGGAAGCTTGGCAACCCCTTTCAATGAAAGTGATTCTCGTCAGTCTCTGCTTGGGGCTACTTCAATGGGACACAAACCATAGCCATAGAACTTAGAACTACATTATTGTGCCAAGTTTCAAAGAGCTAGCACAAACCGTGTTTGATTTAGAGTTCCAACTACATGTATCCATATAGGAGAAAACAGAGTGAAACCTAAACATGAAAACGGTTACTGCAAAGGAACGGTTTAACCTAGAAGAACGAAATTTGGTGAGCCAAGTTGGATTGGTGTACTGATCAGTACCTGCAAGTACCATCAAGATAGGGTGAAAAAATGTTTGCTGAGATTTCAGGAAACTCGTAGTTTTACGAGCTTGGCAACCCCTTTCAATGAAAGTGATTCTCGTCAGTCTCTCCTTGGGGCTACTTCAATAGGACACAAACCATAGCCATAGAAATTGGAACTACATTATTGTGCCAAGTTTCAAAGGGCTAGCACAAACCGTGTTTGATTTAGAGTTCCAACTACATGTATCCATATAGGAGAAAACAGAGTGAAACCTAAACATGAAAACGGTTGCTAAAAAGGAACGGTTTAACCTAGAAGAACGAAATTTGGTGAGCCAAGTGTGATTGGTGTACTGATCATTATCTGCAAGTATCATCAAGATTGGTGAAAAATGTTTGCTGAGATTTCAGGAAAGTCGTAGTTTTTGGGAAGCTTGGCAACCCTTTCAATGAAAGTGATTCTCGTCAGTCTCTGCTTGGGGCTACTTCAATAGGACACAAACCATAGCGATAGAACTAGGAACTACATTATTGTGCCATGTTTCAAAGAGCTAGCACAAACCGTGTTAGATTTAGAGTTCCAACTACATGTATCCATATAGGAGAAAATAGAGTGAAACCTAAACATGAAAATAGTTACTGCAAAGGAACGGTTTAACCTAGAAGAACGAAATTTGGTGAGCCAAGTGAGATTGGTGTACTGATCATTACCTGCAAGTATCATCAAGATTGGGTGAAAAAATGTTTGCTGAGATTTCAGGAAACTCGTAGTTTTTTGGAAGCTTGGCAACCAATTTCAATGAATGTGATACTCGTCAGTCTCTGCTTGGGGCTACTTCAATAGGACACAAACCATAGCGATAAAACTAGGAACTACATGATTGTGCCAAGTTCAAAGAGCTTGCACAAACCGTGTTTGATTTAGAGTTCCAACTACATGTATCCATATAGGAGAAAACAGAGTGAAACCTAAACATGAAAACGGTTACTGCAAAGGAACGGTTTAACCTAGAAGAACGAAATTTGGTGAGCCAAGTGGGATTGGATTACTGATCATTACCTGCAAGTATCATCACGATTGGTCAAAAAATGTTTGCTGAGATTTCAGGAAACTCGTATTTTTTTGGAAGCTTGGCAACCCCTTTCAATGAAAGTGATTCTGGTCAGTCTCTGCTTGGGGCTACTTCAATAGGACACAAACCATAGCGATAGAACTTGGAACTACATTATTGTGCCAAGTTTCAAAGAGCTAGCACAAACCGCGTTTGATTTAGAGTTCCACCTACATGTATCCATATGGGAGAAAACAGAGTGAAACCTAAACATGAAAACGGTTACTGCAAAGGAACGGTTTAACTAAAAGAACGAAATTTGGTGAGCCAAGTGGGATTGGTGTACTGATCATTACCTGCAAGTATCATCAAGATTGGGTGAAAAAATGTTTGCTGAGATTTCAGGAAACTCGTAGTTTTACGGAAGCTTGGCAACCCCTTTCAATGAAAGTGATTCTCGTCAGTCTCTGCTTCGGGCTACTTCAATAGGACACAAACCATAGCGATAGAACTTGGAACTACATTATTGTGCCAAGTTTCAAAGAGCTAGCACAAACCATGTTTGATTTAGAGTTCCAACTACATGTATCCATATAGGAGAAAACAGAGTGAAACCTAAACATGAAAACGTTTCCTGCAAAGGTAGGGTTTAACCTAGAAGAAGGAAATTTGGTGAGCCAAGTGTGATTGGATTACTGATCATTACCTGCAAGTATCATCAAGATTGGTGAAAAAATGTTTGCTGAGATTTCAGGAAACTCGTAGTTTTTTTGGAAGCTTGGCAACCCCTTTCAATGAAAGTGATTCTCGTCAGTCTCTGCTTGGGGCTACTTCAATAGGACACAAACCATAGCCATAGAACTTGGAACTACATTATTGTGCCAAGTTTCAAAGAGCTAGCACAAACCGTGTTTGATTTAGAGTTCCAACTACATGTATCCATATAGGAGAAAACAGAGTGAAACCTAAACATGAAAACGGTTACTGCAAAGGAACGGTTTAACCTAGAAGAACGAAATTTGGTGAGCCAAGTGGGATTGGATTACTGATCATTACCTGCAAGTATCATCAAGATTGGGTGAAAAAATGTTTGCTGAGATTTCAGGAAACTCGTAGTTTTACGGAAGCTTGGCAACCCCTTTCAATGAAAGTGATTCTCGTCAGTCTCTGCTTGGGGCTACTTCAATAGGACACAAACATTTGCCATAGAACTAGGAACTACATTATTGTGCCAAGTTTCAAAGAGCTATCACAAACCGAGTTTGATTTAGAGTTCCAACTACATGTATCCATATAGGAGAAAACAGAGTGAAACCTAAACATGAAAACGGTTACTGCAAAGGAACGGTTTAACCTAGAAGAACGAAATTTGGTGAGCCAAGTGGGATTGGTGTACTGATCATTACCTGCAAGTATCATCAAGATTGGGTGAAAAAATGTTTGCTGAGATTTCACGAAACTCGTAGTTTTACGGAAGCTTGGCAACCCCTTTCAATGAAAGTGATTCTCGTCAGTCTATGCTTCGGGCTACTTCAATAGGACACAAACCATAGCGATAGAACTTGGAACTACATTATTGTGCCAAGTTTCAAAGAGCTTGCAGAAACCGTGTTTGATTTAGAGTTCCAACTACATGTATCCATATAGGAGAAAACAGAGTGAAACCTAAACATGAAAACGGTTACTGCAAAGGAAGTGTTTAACCTAGAAGAACGAAATTTGGTGAGCCAAGTGTGATTGGATTACTGATCATTACCTGCAAGTATCTTCAAGATTGGTGAAAAAATGTTTGCTGAGATTTCAGGAAACTCGTAGTTTTTTGGAAGCTTGGCAACCCCTTTCAATGAAAGTGATTCTCGTCAGTCTCTGCTTGGGGCTACTTCAATAGGACACAAACCATAGCCATAGAACTTGGAACTACATTATTGTGCCAAGTTTCAAAGAGCTAGCACAAACCGTGTTTGATTTAGAGTTCCAACTACATGTATCCATATAGGAGAAAACAGAGTGAAACCTAAACATGAAAACGGTTACTGCAAAGGAACGGTTTAACCTAGAAGAACGAAATTTGGTGAGCCACGTGGGATTGGTGTACTGATCATTACCTGGAAGTATCATCAAGATTGGGTGAAAAAATATTTGCTGAGATTTCAGGAAATTCGTAGTTTTACGGAAGCTTGGCAACCCCTTTCAATGAAAGTGATTCTCGTCAGTCTCTGCTTGGGGCTACTTCAATAGGACACAAACCATAGCCATAGAACTTGGAACTACATTATTGTGCCAAGTTTCAAAGAGCTAGCACAAACCGTGTTGATTTAGAGTGCCAACTACACGTATCCATATAGGAGAAAACAGAGTGAAACCTAAACATGTAAACGGTTACTGCAAAGGAACGGTTTAACCTAGAAGAACGAAATTTGGTGAGCCAAGTGGGATTGGTGTACTGATCATTACCTGCAAGTATCATCAAGATTGGTGAAAAAATGTTTGCTGAGATTTCAGGAAACTCGTAGTTTTTTGGAAGCTTGGCAACCCCTTTCAATGAAAGTGATTCTCGTCAGTCTCTGCTTGGGGCTACTTCAATAGGACACAAACCATAGCGATAGAACTAGGAACTACATTATTGTGCCAAGTTTCAAAGAGCTAGCACAAACCGTGTTTGATTTAGAGTTCCAACTACATGTATCCATATAGGAGAAAACAGAGTGAAACCTAAACATGAAAACGGTTACTGCAAAGGAACGGTTTAACCTAGAAGAACGAAATTTGGTGAGCCAAGTGGGATTGGATTACTGATCATTACCTGCAAGTATCATCAAGATTGGTGAAAAAATGTTTGCTGAGATTTCAGGAAACTCGTAGTTTTTTGGAAGCTTGGCAACCCCTTTCAATGAAAGTGATTCTCGTCAGTCTCTGCTTCGGGCTACTTCAATAGGACACAAACCATAGCCATAGAACTTGGAACTACATTATTGTGCCAAGTTTCAAAGAGCTAGCACAAACCGTCTTTGATTTAGAGTTCCAACTACATGTATCCATATAGGAGAAAACAGAGTGAAACCTAAACATGAAAACGGTTACAGCAAAGGAACGGTTTAACCTAGAAGAACGAAATTTGGTGAGCCAAGTGGGATTGGTGTACTGATCATTACCTGCAAGTATCATCAAGATTGGGTGAAAAAATGTTTGCTGAGATTTCAGGAAACTCGTAGTTTTTTGGAAGCTTGGCAACCCCTTTCAATGAAAGTGATTCTCGTCAGTCTCAGCTTGGGGCTACTTCAATAGGACACAAACCATAGCGATACAACTTGGAACTACATTATTGTGCCAAGTTTCAAAGAGCTAGCACAAACCGTGTTTGATTTAGAGTTCCAACTACATGTATCCATATAGGAGAAAACAGAGTGAAACCTAAACATGAAAACGGTTACTGCAATGGAACGGTTTAACCTAGAAGAACGAAATTTGGTGAGCCAAGTGGGATTGGTGTACTGATCATTACCTGCAAGTATCATCAAGATTGGGTGAAAAAATGTTTGCTGAGATTTCAGGAAACTCTTAGTTTTACGGAAGCTTGGCAACCAATTTCAATGAATGTGATTCACGTCAGTCTCTGCTTGGGGCTACTTCAATAGGACACAAACCATAGCGATAGAACTAGGAACTACATTATTGTGCCAAGTTTCAAAGAGCTAGCACAAACCGCGTTTGATTTAGAGTTCCAACTACATGTATCCATATAGGAGAAAACAGAGTGAAACCTAAACATGAAAACGGTTGCTAAAAAGGAACGGTTTAACCTAGAAGAACGAAATTTGTTGAGCCAAGTGGGAGTGGTGTACTGATCATTATCTGCAAGTATCATCAAGATTGGTGAAAAAATGTTTGGTGAGATTTCAGGAAACTCGTATTTTTTTTGGAAGCTTGGCAACCCTTTTCAATGAAAGTGATTCTCGTCAGTCTCTGCTTGGGGCTACTTCAATAGGACACAAACATTTGCCATAGAACTAGGAACTACATTATTGTGCCAAGTTTCAAAGAGCTATCACAAACCGAGTTTGATTTAGAGTTCCAACTACATGTATCCATATAGGAGAAAACAGAGTGAAACCTAAACATGAAAACGGTTACTGCAAAGGAACGGTTTAACCTAGAAGAACGAAATTTGGTGAGCCAAGTGGGATTGGTGTACTGATCATTACCTGCAAGTATCATCAAGATTGGGTGAAAAAATGTTTGCTGAGATTTCACGAAACTCGTAGTTTTACGGAAGCTTGGCAACCCCTTTCAATGAAAGTGATTCTCGTCAGTCTATGCTTCGGGCTACTTCAATAGGACACAAACCATAGCGATAGAACTTGGAACTACATTATTGTGCCAAGTTTCAAAGAGCTTGCAGAAACCGTGTTTGATTTAGAGTTCCAACTACATGTATCCATATAGGAGAAAACAGAGTGAAACCTAAACATGAAAACGGTTACTGCAAAGGAAGTGTTTAACCTAGAAGAACGAAATTTGGTGAGCCAAGTGTGATTGGATTACTGATCATTACCTGCAAGTATCTTCAAGATTGGTGAAAAAATGTTTGCTGAGATTTCAGGAAACTCGTAGTTTTTTGGAAGCTTGGCAACCCCTTTCAATGAAAGTGATTCTCGTCAGTCTCTGCTTGGGGCTACTTCAATAGGACACAAACCATAGCCATAGAACTTGGAACTACATTATTGTGCCAAGTTTCAAAGAGCTAGCACAAACCGTGTTTGATTTAGAGTTCCAACTACATGTATCCATATAGGAGAAAACAGAGTGAAACCTAAACATGAAAACGGTTACTGCAAAGGAACGGTTTAACCTAGAAGAACGAAATTTGGTGAGCCACGTGGGATTGGTGTACTGATCATTACCTGGAAGTATCATCAAGATTGGGTGAAAAAATATTTGCTGAGATTTCAGGAAATTCGTAGTTTTACGGAAGCTTGGCAACCCCTTTCAATGAAAGTGATTCTCGTCAGTCTCTGCTTGGGGCTACTTCAATAGGACACAAACCATAGCCATAGAACTTGGAACTACATTATTGTGCCAAGTTTCAAAGAGCTAGCACAAACCGTGTTTGATTTAGAGTGCCAACTACACGTATCCATATAGGAGAAAACAGAGTGAAACCTAAACATGTAAACGGTTACTGCAAAGGAACGGTTTAACCTAGAAGAACGAAATTTGGTGAGCCAAGTGGGATTGGTGTACTGATCATTACCTGCAAGTATCATCAAGATTGGTGAAAAAATGTTTGCTGAGATTTCAGGAAACTCGTAGTTTTTTGGAAGCTTGGCAACCCCTTTCAATGAAAGTGATTCTCGTCAGTCTCTGCTTGGGGCTACTTCAATAGGACACAAACCATAGCGATAGAACTAGGAACTACATTATTGTGCCAAGTTTCAAAGAGCTAGCACAAACCGTGTTTGATTTAGAGTTCCAACTACATGTATCCATATAGGAGAAAACAGAGTGAAACCTAAACATGAAAACGGTTACTGCAAAGGAACGGTTTAACCTAGAAGAACGAAATTTGGTGAGCCAAGTGGGATTGGATTACTGATCATTACCTGCAAGTATCATCAAGATTGGTGAAAAAATGTTTGCTGAGATTTCAGGAAACTCGTAGTTTTTTGGAAGCTTGGCAACCCCTTTCAATGAAAGTGATTCTCGTCAGTCTCTGCTTCGGGCTACTTCAATAGGACACAAACCATAGCCATAGAACTTGGAACTACATTATTGTGCCAAGTTTCAAAGAGCTAGCACAAACCGTCTTTGATTTAGAGTTCCAACTACATGTATCCATATAGGAGAAAACAGAGTGAAACCTAAACATGAAAACGGTTACAGCAAAGGAACGGTTTAACCTAGAAGAACGAAATTTGGTGAGCCAAGTGGGATTGGTGTACTGATCATTACCTGCAAGTATCATCAAGATTGGGTGAAAAAATGTTTGCTGAGATTTCAGGAAACTCGTAGTTTTTTGGAAGCTTGGCAACCCCTTTCAATGAAAGTGATTCTCGTCAGTCTCAGCTTGGGGCTACTTCAATAGGACACAAACCATAGCGATACAACTTGGAACTACATTATTGTGCCAAGTTTCAAAGAGCTAGCACAAACCGTGTTTGATTTAGAGTTCCAACTACATGTATCCATATAGGAGAAAACAGAGTGAAACCTAAACATGAAAACGGTTACTGCAATGGAACGGTTTAACCTAGAAGAACGAAATTTGGTGAGCCAAGTGGGATTGGTGTACTGATCATTACCTGCAAGTATCATCAAGATTGGGTGAAAAAATGTTTGCTGAGATTTCAGGAAACTCTTAGTTTTACGGAAGCTTGGCAACCAATTTCAATGAATGTGATTCACGTCAGTCTCTGCTTGGGGCTACTTCAATAGGACACAAACCATAGCGATAGAACTAGGAACTACATTATTGTGCCAAGTTTCAAAGAGCTAGCACAAACCGCGTTTGATTTAGAGTTCCAACTACATGTATCCATATAGGAGAAAACAGAGTGAAACCTAAACATGAAAACGGTTGCTAAAAAGGAACGGTTTAACCTAGAAGAACGAAATTTGTTGAGCCAAGTGGGAGTGGTGTACTGATCATTATCTGCAAGTATCATCAAGATTGGTGAAAAAATGTTTGGTGAGATTTCAGGAAACTCGTATTTTTTTGGAAGCTTGGCAACCCTTTTCAATGAAAGTGATTCTCGTCAGTCTCTGCTTGGGGCTACTTCAATAGGATACAAACCATAGCCATAGAACTTGGAACTACATTATTCTGCCAAGTTTCAAAGAGCTAGCACAAACTGTGTTTGATTTAGAGTTCCAACTACATGTATCCATATAGGAGAAAACAGAGTGAAACCTAAACTTGAAAACGGTTACTGCAAAGGAACCGTTTAACCTAGAAGAACGAAATTTGGTGAGCCAAGTGGGATTGGATTACTGATCATTACCTGCAAGTATCATCAAGATTGGGTGAAAAAATGTTTGCTGAGATTTCAGGAAACTCGTAGTTTTTTGGAAGCTTGGCAACCCCTTTCAATGAAAGTGATTCTCGTCAGTCTCTGCTTGTGGCTACTTCAATAGGACACAAACCATAGCGATAGAACTTGGAACTACATTATTGTGCCAAGTTTCAAAGAGCTAGCACAAACCGTGTTTGATGTATTTTTTTTTTATTTTTTTTTTATTGGTCGTTCATAACATTACATAGTTCTTAATACATCATATTACACAGTTTGATTCACGTGGATTATGAACTCCCCCTTTTACCCCATATACAAATTGCTGTATCATATCAGTTTCCCTTCCATTGCTTGACATATTGCCTTTCTAGTGTCTGATGTATTCTGCTGTCTGTCCTATTCTCTACTATCCCCCTCCCCTCCCCTCCCTCCCCTCCCCTCCCCTTTTCTTTCTCTAACCCTTCTACTGTAAATCATTTCTTCCATTTGTATTATCTTGTCTTGCATTAAAAAATGACCAAATGATAGAATTTGGAGGAAAATGTATGGCATTAGAGCAGATTATGCTAAGTGAAGCTAGTCAATCTTTAAAAAACAAATACCAAATGACTCCTTTGATATAAGGGAGTAAAGAAGGACAGGGTAGGGACGAAGCTTGAGTAGAAGATTTACATGAAACAGGGATGAGAGGTGGGAGGGAAAGTGAGTGAGAAGGGAAATTGCATGGAAATGGAAGGCGATCCTCAGGGTTATACAAAATGTCATATAAGAGGAAAGGAGGGGCAAGACAAGATGATACAAATGGAAGAAATGATTTACCGTGTTTGATTTAGAGTTCCAACTACATGTATCCATATAGGAGAAAACAGAGTGAAACCTAAACATGAAAACGGTTACTGCAAAGGAACAGTTTAACCTAGAAGAACGAAATTTGGTGAGCCAAGTGTGATTGGATTACTGATCATTACCTGCAAGTATCATCAAGATTGGTGAAAAAATGTTTGGTGAGATTTCAGGAAACTCGTAGTATTTTTGGAAGCTTGGCAACCCTTTCAATGAAAGTGATTCTCGTCAGTCTCTGCTTGCGGCTACTTCAATAGAACACAAACCATAGCCATAGAACTTGGAACTACATTATTGTGCCAAGTTTCAAAGAGCTAGCACAAATCGTGTTTGATTTAGAGTTCCAACTACATGTATCCATATAGGAGAAAACAGAGTGAAACCTAAACATGAAAACGGTTACTGCAAAGGAACGGTTTAACCTAGAAGAACGAAATTTGGTGAGCCAAGTGGGATTGGATTACTGATCATTACCTGCAAATATCATCAAGATTGGTGAAAAATGTTTGCTGAGATTTCAGGAAACTCGTAGTTTTTTTGGAAGCATGGCAACCCCTTTCCATGAAAGTGATTCTCGTCAGTCTCTGCTTGGGGCTACTTCAATAGGACACAAACCATAGCCATAGAACTTGGAACTACATTATTGTGCCAAGTTTCAAAGAGCTAGCACAAACCGTGTTTGATTTAGAGTTCCAACTACATGTATCCATATAGGAGAAAACAGAGTGAAACCTAAACATGAAAACGGTTACTGCAATGGAACGGTTTAACCTAGAAGAACGAAATTTGGTGAGCCAAGTGGGATTGGTGTACTGATCATTACCTGCAAGTATCATCAAGATTGGGTGAAAAAATGTTTGCTGAGATTTCAGGAAACTCGTAGTTTTTTGGAAGCTTGGCAACCCCTTTCAATGAATGTGATTCTCGTCAGTCTCTGCTTGGGGCTACTTCAATAGGACACAAACCATAGCGATACAACTTGGAGCTACATTATTGTGCCAAGTTTCAAAGAGCTAGCACAAACCGCGTTTGATTTAGAGTTCCAACTACATGTATCCATATAGGAGAAAACTGAGTGAAACCTAAACATGAAAACGGTTGCTAAAAAATAAAAAAGG